>NW_022203437.1:0-1044 GCF_009176525.2 Contarinia nasturtii | reverse complement strand
TTCAGGTGGATTGTTCAAGTGAAAAAAAAAAATGAAGTCGTTTTCTCTGTTAACCTTTTCATTGCTTTTGGTTTTTGTTCAGGTATGTAAAGTCTTTCAATATAAATAATAAGTAACAATAATAATTTCAGAAGCTTCAAATTTCCCTTATATTCTCTTATCAAGGTCATAAATTGTGACTCTGTTACATTCGAGCAAGTAGTACAGAGTTTCATTGCTCACGCAAACGCCAAAAAAGTTAAATTGAAGTCGACTTTAAGTTTCATGACCGATATATCTGAAGAAGCAGCCAATGTAAAAACTGTATATCGATCACTGGAACCATTATCATTCATTACAAAAGATATGAAACTAAAAGTGTTGGCAAAGGTTCCAAAAGAGATGCAAATTCACGGAAAAAATGCTCGAAGATTTTTATCGAACGAAATCACCTCAATTAATTCCATACAAATGATAAACATCACGAAATTGAATGAAGAGATAATTACTCGATTGAATTTCAATTCGCCCAGTGACTATGATAATGAATTTCGTGAACCATTTGATGCTTCATTCAATAGCTGGAATGAGACACCAGTTAAAAAGGCCGATGTGCAGAGAGTTGAAAAACATTTGAAAGTTATGCTAGCTCAACATGCGAAATTGGAAGAGAGATTTGATAGAGTAGTGACAACAATAGCCAATTCAAGATTTCGAACGAACACAATTCAAACCATTGACTGTGAAAATAGCTTCGATGACATTATCGATGCAACTGACACTGAAATAATAACATCTATTATTAATGATAGGCTACTTGCGAAACTTAATGAAATGACGCAAAAACAATCGGAATTATCAGTTCAACTAGAAGACCTGAAATCCATTATAAGCAGATATAACATTCAACGTACTATTTGGGCAAGGTTTATTATTGGAACGGAGAAAACTCCGAGATCAGCTTAAAAAGAATGACACGTATTGATGAATTCACTGAAAGTTCTTAGTTCAATTAAAAGTAATAAAATGGATATTTGTTTTTAAATTCAAAACGAAAACCCAAAA
>NW_022203436.1:0-5232 GCF_009176525.2 Contarinia nasturtii | reverse complement strand
GCTTGGGGGACCTCTATCTGTCGCCTGAGTGAAAGAATAGTTAAATACTAGGGGCTCGGAAGTATTTTTTATTGATGAAAAAACACACATAATCAGAAATATTGATAAATTTTGAGTTTAAACAATAATAATCACCATATTCACGAATATTGGTACATTTTGAGTGTGAACAATACTGTGAATAATCATGAATATTCCCAATATTTTGATTATCTTAAATATGAAAATGGCGGCAAATGATGTATGTCATTTTGTGGAATGTTATTTATAAAATCAGACAAGCTTAGAACACTTTTACCTATATATTTTTGATGTTCTTCAGTCAAATTATTTTTTTATCAAAGAAATATAAGTTTTTTAGGCTGAAATCTCTTTTTATATAATAAAAACAACAACTATTAATTCTATTTTGTGTTGTGTGTGTTTTACATCGGTGCCATATACGAGCTGAATAATGACAAATAATTACGTAAATATGAGAAATATTCAAAATATTCTCAATATTTTCCATATATACACCACATTCATACAAAATTGTCAAAACTTTGTTTATTTTGATTTTTTTTTCATGTTCCGAGCCCCTAGGGTTTACGTTTCTATTCCTTCAAGGAATTTCTTTGAACTATTTTAAATAAAAACTGAATTTGATATTGCCATAAAGCTCTTCCGAATAAATTAAAGACAGTTCTTATTGCATTTATCTGATGGTGAGAAATAAAAGAAGTTGTTGGGTTTTATTGAACGAGTATTTATTTGTTAAAGTGTGCAGTATTGTGTACGTGCAGCTGCTGTAAGCAAAAGTTAATGTTCTGAAGTTGGTAGACAGCCCATTGCTTCAAAAGTTCATATTTCACGCTCAGGTCGTATCTGGATCATTATGTAAAAAACTATCGTTTATACGAATTGGAATCCATTTTTATGGATCCTCACACTTAACCTTGCGCTTACGACTTACTCATGTTTCTTCAACGTTTGAAAAGAATAGTTAGGAAAAATGTGAAAGAATAAAAACATTGACTTAATTGTAAAATATTTTAAATAACACGTTCATTTAGTATTCATCACTGATAGTGATATATTTCGTCTGTGGTTTTCAAAATATTCAGTATGTTTTAGTTTCGAAAATGTAACATTAAATGTTAGTTTTTTGATACAAGATTTTTAATGACTCCTCTGCAACTCAGTAAGTTAACGTGAAATATTCTCTCTTCATGAGCTAAGGTACATTTCAAAATGAATTCAAATCATACATCTGAATGTTCTCATTTAAAAGATACGATTACCCATTACAAGCAAATCGTAGCACTGAAATAAAGAAAAAAAAAAAACAAACGAAAGGAGAAAAACAGAACTAACGAGCAATGCGAGTCTCTAATGTGACGACTAATTCCATCTTAAGAAAATTATTTGCATTTACCATATGTTTTTAACGTGCTCGGTTGCGTTAATTATTGAGTATCATGATGTACACATATCTATAGATTAGATCTAAGTATACTTAAGCGATATTTGTGATTGCAAATTTTGAGCATCTTAAGCCATTCTCAATACATTGAAAACATACAGTTAGTTTTGCATACAAATGGATTGTTTCAGGCTCTAACCACCGAGAACGCTTAAGAACTCATTCATTTGTATTCTTCTGCCATATACCTTTTACAATTTAAATTCAATGGACCAAAGAAACAAGCGAGCTCAAACACACACACATACACACACTAACACACAACAAATATATTAGAAATGAAAGATTTTTGCGTTAGCATTCATCGAAGCTGGGAATCGAACTATATATACTTCAAATGGGCATCCAATGGACGATATTGTTTTCCTTTTTTCCAAATGAATTTGATATATCAATACTGTCACTTAAAAATTACACAGTCATTTTAATGAACTTAATTAATTCAATTACACGTAGTATGATTGCCTATGGGGGGCAATATAAAAGAAAACGGTTGGCAAATCAAATAAGGAACAAAAGGGTAAAATGTAAAGAAAACACTCCATTCCACTTGTATTTTCCTTAAAACTCTACGCTGCCTGCACACATGAACAAGAGGCCAAAGTGAAATAAAATATCAATTAAATCCAACCCTTTTTCCCGTGTTAGTTTATCATTCATTCGTTCTGTCACTCGTCGGCACATAATCACACACTTGCCAAATGCCACCACACTTTCTCACTGATGAAAATGAGACAAAACAAAAATTGAATACATTAAGTAAAAAGGTATACATAAAGAGAAAGAGACATTTTCTTTATTTAAAGATTAAACCACATCAAAAACGAATTGGCTTGATTGGCCCAGATCGAACCATCTCAATTTTGTTGAATCTACACTTCAAAAGGTTGCTGAAGTTAAACGAGTTTAAGAAGATATTTCTCATTTCTTTATTTAATGAACATTTAAAAAGCTGACTACCAAAAAGGCCTGAAATGTACAATTTATTATCGATTCAGATTTTACCTGAAACAAAAGTGATCCAAAAAAATATATACGTGAATTGATATGATTCATTATATACAGCGATAGTTAAGACGTATTAAAGTGTTAGGATTAATAAAGCAACATTTTCTGAATAAATTCGGTGAGAAACAAATAATAATCTAATGCAAAAATATCCATAGTGTACAAACTCTATTTGAGTTTATCAGTGAATCAATGCGTAAATTGAAAAATTTATTATTTCAATAAAAAGCGTTTGGAAAGTTCAAAAACACACAAGTATCGTTAAGGTGAGAAGAAGAGATAAATAGAGATAGAAGGAAAGAATGGAAAGCAAAGATCTACTTTTAAAATGATAAACGAAAGTGGAAAGGTGAAAAGTAGAAAATATGATTATGATTATATTTCTACTGATGATGACGATGTGATGTTGTATGTCTGGTATATTGGAGCGCGCGCTCAATTATATTGGCAACAAGAGAGCTCAGACATTGAACCCTTTTAAGTTAAAGAAAATCAGTTTAGTATCAAAACATTAAAATGTTTCTAACCAGAGATAGAGAGAGAGAGAGAGAGAGAGAGAGAGAGAGAGAGAGAGAGAGAGGGAGTATGAATTGAAACTCTGTGATACATACACTTTTTTCCTCTTCTATCTTTCATTCGATCTTGTTGGTCTTTTTTTAATATTCTCGTCAATGGTGCATCTCTCTTTCTCTGTTTATTTCACATAAAAGCGAAAATCATAAAAAGCATTTTTCTTTGGGTGCTCTTGCAACTTATAAAACGCAAAGTATATATCGAAGTGAGTGTAGTTAAGAAGAGTCTATTTGAATCGTTGCATGAGAGAAAAAGAGATAGAGACTCATCTTACTTTGACTTTTCTTACTTTGAATGTTCAATGAAACATCGGTTGAAAAGTACTATTGTGATCAAAAAGTACACATAATTGATTAAAAAAATTAAAAATCTTTATTTATTCTTCTAAATTCATTTCGTCGCCTTCGAAGTAATCCCCCTCGGCCGCAATGCACATACGCCAACGTTTTTTCCAGTCTTCGAAACAGTGTGAAAATCCACTTTCAGGTATGGCCTTCAATTCACGTGGCGATTCACGTTCAATCTCTTCAATCGACTCGAAACGATGTCCACGGAGCGGTTTTTTGAGTGTAGAAAAGAGCCAGAAGTCACACGGTGCCAAATCAGGCGAATATGGAGGTTGCGGAACGATATGAGTTGAATTTTTGGCGAAATAATCACGAATAATTAATGCAGTGTGAGCTGGTGCATTATCATGATGCAAAAACCAAGAGTTGTTTGCCCATAATTCCGGCCGCTTCTTTCGAATTGCTTCACGCAAACGACGCATAACATTCAAATAATATTCCTTGTTAACACTTTGGCCGGTTGGAAGAAATTCGGAATGCATCACACCACGATAATCGAAAAATACTGTCAACATAACCTTGATTTTTGACCGACTTTGACGAGATTTTTTTGGTTTGGCTTCACCTTTTCAAACGATATTCGGCGGACTAATCGGCTGTTTCTGGGTCGTATGCATAGATCCAAGTCTCATCTCCCGTAATGATCCGTTTTATGCACGATTGATAGTCAGAAAGCATTTCTTGACACACGACGCTCTTTTTCGATGAAATTCAATGTTTTTGGCACTAATCGAGATGCACAACGTCTGAGACCCAAATGATCTTTTAAAATGGTTGCGATCGACCCAAATGAAATGCCAGCAATATCAACAAGGTCTCTAATTGCCAATCGACGGTTTTTTTGCACAAGATCTTTTATTTCCTTGACGTGTTGTTGATTAGTTGATGTTGTTGGTTGTCCGGATCGAATTTCATCTTCTACACGTTCTCTGCCCTCTTTGAACTTCTTATGCCACTCATAAATAGTTGGTCTAGCCATGGATTGATCACTGAAGGCCTTTTCTAACATTTCACACGTTTTTATGGGCGAAATTTCGTTCCGCACACAAAATTTAATGCAAATTCTTTGCTCAACAAAATCTGTCATTATGAAAATCGCCAAAAGAAATTTTGTGTATGCACATCAACAAGTGTAACTCAACATGTGATGCAGATATTGACATGATATTTTGTATAGTTATAAATGACAGTGCTACCAACCCACAAAAAAAAATATTTACACGATTTCTTCATCCCGCGCATTTGAAATCATCAATTATGTGTACTTTTTTATCACAATAGTATGTCAAAAAATAAATTCGAAAAAAGCATGTCGGTGGTCAAAAATCGAGAAAAAGGAATTTTCAGCGATTTTTTCAAAATGCCACCTGGCGGCCAAATTTTTTTTTTTTTTTTTTGCGGATTCTTAATTTGGTGCCCGAGCACTACTAAAATATGCAAAAACCCCTTTCCAAAAGTCAGCGGTATCGATTTTCATTTCTTTAACGTATATATAGAGTGACGCAAAATATACAGTATGTCTCATTATATAAAGCCATCGATTTTTCATATTAAAACTAACAAGTTGTACAAAATTATTTTATATAATTTTTATTTGACTTCTAAGCTACGACGCACACAATCAATATTTAATCCAGTCACCGTCATGCTCGATCACACGGGCACATCTATTTGGCATACTTTTGTTCAAATTTTCAGCATATTCGCGTTGAAGACCTTTCCACTGTCGTTGAATGAATGAACTGAACTGCTTCAAATTGCGGTGTGTTTTACCACGAAGCCTTGCCTTAAAAATGGCCCAAACATTTTCGATCTGATTGCAATCGGGTGATTGTGGTG
>NW_022203435.1:0-9918 GCF_009176525.2 Contarinia nasturtii | reverse complement strand
ATTTTCTCTCTCAAAAATGCTTGATAAAAATCAAATTGTATTATATTGTATATATTTGATTAAGTTATTTTCAATAAACCACCAAGACGAAGGAACGCTGTTCGGTGCAGTTATTATTATTATTATTAAAATGTGAAACACAAAATTTCTGATATCAATTTTGTGACGAAAATAAATGATAGATAATTTTTCTGTGTACTGTGAATAAAAACTTAATATACAATTG
Source organism: Contarinia nasturtii (assembly GCF_009176525.2). Taxonomy (NCBI): domain Eukaryota; kingdom Metazoa; phylum Arthropoda; class Insecta; order Diptera; family Cecidomyiidae; genus Contarinia; species Contarinia nasturtii. The sequence goes on along the minus strand of NW_022203435.1, from coordinate 9,692 downwards.
AAAATTCAAAACGTTGAAGAAATGCCTCTCTTTTTACTGTTAGTATAGCCTGATGACGCAATGCAACGTTCCGAATATACAAATACATGTGCGATTGTTTGAAAAAATTGCCATTTTTGGCCAGTTTTGCACTATCGAAGGCCATATGTAGAAAATAAGAATTTTCTGGGATATAAGCCATGCGGCGTTTTTAAGTTCAGACTTGGGCCTAAAATCGGTGAAATTTTCAATGGGCCAAGTTGGGATAGTTTTCGAGATAATGGCCGTTATGTGTCCGGCCGAACGGTTACTTTTTGATTTTTGGCCAATAAGGCCACTCCAACTTGAAATTTTTGGAACGCACATGGCATCATTGGATAGCTCACTTCAAGACCTTTCCATCGATGTGCATATGTCCGGGTGTGTCAAGTGGATATGCTTCGGTGGCCAAAACGAAAAGTTCCGGAACAAAAAAGTCTTAGTTTCAAAAAGATCAGAATTGAGTACGCAAAATCGCGCACACACAGACACACAAACCAAATGACTTTTATAGGAAAATCATATGAAATTTTTAAAATAATAATTTTTTCGAACGGATTGATCGATTTCGACGTTTGAGGTATCGTTCGAAAGGTATTGAGCCATAGAATCAGAATACCGATGTTTCAGGTGTCAACGACCTCATTTAGTGCCATCTATGGCCATAAAACTGAATTTTGACCCTTTTCTTGAAAGGACCATATTTTGAAGAGGAGTGGGCCGATTTTCGAACTTTGATATTTTTTCTTGATCTATGCCCAAGAGCTTTCCAATCATACACCAGTTGCGGCTAAAGGCCTTCCAGGTTAGAATTTGGAAATTACGTGTATATATAGTAAAGTCGACTTTTCAACACACTAATGTGGTTTCGTCACTCGCGCGAACTGCCGTCCGCTGTGATTCTATACCTTACACAAAAATGTGAAAAAATCCAAATTTTCCTAAATTTCGCAAAAAAACGCCTGATCACGTCAGAAGATCACATATCCTCGCCGCAATTGTTTTTCGTACAAAGAATCAGTTTAAGAGCTTCATAAAAAAACGTCACAAAACACTGATTTAAGTATAAAAGATCTTTTCTCTTAAATTTTTAGTTTTAATTACAGTTGTTGTTGTTGTTTTAAAAAAAAAAGTCTCACGAAATGCCTTGAAAAACTATTTTTTCTCAACATTTTAGTGAAAATTCTTCGCTATGTTTTATAATGTTTACAATTTTTACGTGCTCAATTTTGGATCGTTATTTATTGTTTGTTCTAATATTTTATTTTCCTTAGAAATGTATCGAAAAACACAGATCGTTCATCTATCATCTCACAAATTTGACCGGCGTATTTCTTTTAATCTTTTCATCTTGCGTGTGAACAATGTCAAGAATTACCTTACACAAGCAAAAAAAATACAACCCATCTCACTAATAACTTTAAACCGACTGAATCATAATATTTAAAATATCCGTAATGAAAAATAAGTGATTAAAATTAATGTAGTGTTTATTTGTGTCGATTCTGAAATCCTCCTAGGAAAGTTGATATTTCCAAAAAGTACAAAAACGAGATGCCATTGCACACTATATTGAAGATACTTGATACTGAATATTTTGAATTAATGATCGATTAAATTATTGGAGAATATTTGTTGTATTTTATAAAATTATAAACTGAATGAAAATAAATATTTCAATCCATAACAATTTGTGGATGTTACATAAATTTTGTCTGAACACTTCTGCCAAAATAGGCTCTGAGTTTAAGAACATTGACATGCACCTTTCTTGTCGACAACTTAATATCTATACAATTGAATTGTTTGATTTTAATGTTTTAATTCAATGACAAAGAAAATATTTTTGCATTAATTTGTTAAAGTAAATTTAGATAAAACAAAATTTATCTGAATGTTTAATATCTTTTGTGAAGTAAAATTTACTACATAAATAAAATTATATAAGTTGGTTTGTTTTTACCTTTACAGGACTCCTGTCCTTAATTGTACGGTCACGATATTTCCGTCGTGTAGTACTGTGTGTCCTTTCTTCTCTATTTTCCCTGTGACGTTGCCGATAGCCATGTCGCGTAGATGTTGGACTCCTACGGTGATGTGAGCGTTTCGTACGATCTGATTGTTTTCGTCGGGTTGATATTTCGAAACTGAAATATATAATAGTATTTACTCAATTTATCGGTGATCCAAATTTTTCTTTTGTTTAATGCTTTAATACTTAACAGATAAGTACAACACTAAATCTATTCGTTTTGATACGAATATCTTTCAATTTGGTCTATTCTAAATAATAATATCAATTCGAACCAATTTTCAAAGAGAAAAAAATGGAAAGAAATAAATTAACGAGTTTGTTATAATTCTAACAAAAAAAAGAGTGGTAAAAATAAATAATTTGCTTTGCAATTATCACTCTTTTTTATCATTGTGAAGTTTAGTCAACTCACAGAAAAACTAATCCGACAAGTTAAGCGAATTTCGAAATTCATAACGTAATGTGCCCAGTTACCGGACACCTAAGAAGCTTGTTTGAATTTGAACTATTTTAGAGAAAAAAATATGTTATATTTCTTATTACTCTTTTCGTAGATCGCTATGTTATTCATTTCTCTCTCAAAATATTTCTATATATTCCACAAAGCCTTTATTTTATTCATTTTATTTATAAAAAAACGGAAACAAGTCAGCGTGCAATTGAAGATTATATAAAACATAATAGAAAAAAATGAATTTTAGATAATCAATTGTATATTTTTACTTCAAATTATCAATTCTTAAATTTTTTGAAAATTTACCAAAAAGTTATTTTTGAATAATTATTTATTATAAATTGTTCAACCATTTATTTAAATAAAAGAAGCACCAGGCGAAGGATCGCTGTACGGTGTGGTTAATATTATTATTATATAAAAATAATCAGAAAACTTCACTGAATAAAAATATTTTGAAATTAAAATACAATTTTATTATTGAAGTAAACATTTCACTTTTTGGAAAAATCCTTTCTGTTTGAAGAACTCTTCAACACAACAGCGTATATCGTGTCCGATAATTGGGCATTACGATTTTGTATGAAAATGTACCAGATATCGGACATTGGAAAAAATGTAAAATTAAACGCTTTAAAAAAAATTAATTCGATAAATTGTTAATATTTTTCAAAAAATTCAGAATCATCGCTTCAAAAATATATAATTACTGCTGCATAAAAAATTGAAATAATTTTAAAAAAATCTATTTGAATGTTCACTTGAACTGTTCTACCTGTCCGATAAATGGGCAAATACCATAAATAAGACACTTTATCTCGAACAGGTAAAAAAGGTTGAAAATTTATAAAATTGATTTTATATAACAATTAAAATTAAATCTACGATATTTAATTACTTTAAATGTGAAGTTTCACACTAATGCGTATAGTTTGAGATATGTTTTTCTACAAACTTGTATAGAGCAACTCATGTGACTGACGTTCGTTTTTAAGCGCAAATGACAGAAAAAATTCAATGATGCTGAAGTTAATGATAAAAAAAGGATATTCTTTTGTAATGCAAAAAATAACTTTCAATGCCCTCTAATCGAAAAAACTATGAGCTTTCTTTTGATATACAGAGTGGGCCAGAATAAGTGTCGCTTTTATATATGCTCAAAAAACGTATTGTTTTTTACTAAAATTGAACAAAAACTTAATTGAAATTTAGAAGAGGGTCCAAAATTTTAGATTCATGTTTTGGTTTTGATTCCTCCTCCATTTGCACGGACCACCAAATGCAAACGTCGTAAAAACGATTTACACGCGGCGCGCACCATTTCGATGGGAATATCGTTCCAAATCTTGACGATTTTCTTTTTGAATGCATCCAATTTTGTATTTTTCTTAATCTTCAGATCATTTAACTTCGATTGCATGTAGCCCCACACAAAATAATCCAACGGATTTAGGTCTGGAGACGATGGCGGCCACTCATCTTTGTTCAAAAAATCAGGCACATTTTCTCTTAACCACTGTTGCACTTTGTTTGCTCGATGTGCCGGTGCCCATCTTGCTGAAACACCCACGGTTCATCACCAAACACAGCTTCGGCATGTGGCAACAAGTTTTTGCGCAATATTTCTTCTTCATACACAGCTGCGTTAATTTTAACGCCTTTTTCAACGAAAACAAGGGGAAATTTATGGCCGGCCGAAACGGCGGCCCAAACCATGACACTCGACACATTTGGAAATCGTTAAACGACTAAATCATCTTCACGAATGTCCTCAATTGACGCTGCATACACGCGATCATTTTGCGCATTGAGACTTGGCTGCAAAAGGAACAACTTTTCGTCTAAAAAACAATGTTTGAGGTTGCGCGCCGGCGTAGCAGTTCTTTGCATTTTTGCTTTCTATCTTGCTTATTTTTGATTGTCAAGCCGTGTTTTCGATTTTTTTAAATGATTTAACTCCCAAATCTTCTTTCAACACTCTTCGCATTGAAGATCGACTGATATTGTGCTCACGAGCCAAGATTCTAGCGCTTCTTTTGTTATTTCGACGAATTTTGTTTCGTACCTTTTTGACCAGATCTTTTGTTCTCACGGATTTTTTTCTGACCGGTTTTCGCTTCACATCGACTGTTCCATGTTCCTTGTATCGTTTTATGGTGCGCTGAATAAATCTCAAATTGATACTGTCGCTCTGAAGCTTCCGAAAAATATCAACTTGTCGCAAACCTTTTTTGTGCAAATTCAAAACTAGTTGACGTTTCACATCCATTGCAATTGTAAAGTAAACAAGAACTGCGCATTACTGTGCATCGTCACAGTGGATTGCACAAACATGAATAAATATAACGGTGAACCAAAGGGTGATCGGAAAGCATTGTAGTTGAAATTACGTAGGTACAAAAAAGCGACACTTATTCTGGCCCACCCTGTATATAATTTTAAGAATATTCGAGTATAAATTCGTTTTTTTTTTTTTAAATACAAAGCAAATGTCCGATGAGCTGTCCGGTAACTGGGCACATTGTTGTATTTATACGTTTGTGACAGTCAGTTGTAATTCCTATTCAATCTGTTTAGTTCATTTAAATTAATTAACAAAATGTTAAAAACCCGATGGGAACTAGTATCGTATATTCTCCATACAAATTAATTTTATCGATTCTACGAATACGACATCTGTTAAAAAAGATACCGATTTTTGTTACTACTGTTGCTTTGACACAGCTCGAGCGAACTATACGGCTATGGCTGTATTACAGACGAACTAATACAAAAGAACACACAGACTCCGATCCTGTGTATGCGTATGTATTGTAAATTTTGCACAAGCAGCTACGATTGAAGACTGAGTGCAGAATTTGTAATACATACGCATACACAGAATTGGAGTCAGTGTGTTCATTTGTACGTTTACACGAGATGTATTAAAACACCACTAGTAACAGAAATCGACGAGTTTTTTAGTAGATGTCGTATTGGTGGAATCGATAAAGAAAAATCGACGATATTAGCGCTCATTGTAAAAACCAGTGCATTAGATTGCATTCACAAGAAAGAGTCAATATTTCGAAGAAACGTGAAAATATTAAACTTTGAATTATATAAATTTAAAAAGATGATGTTTGTCGCATTCAATTCAACTTTTGATGATCTTGAAAGCAGCTCGAAAGGGTTAAGTTTCCCACCACACTTTTCCCAATTTTTGCGCTAAAACGCACAACCAATTTTAACCATGACTTAATCAAAAATGCATCACCCTAGAAAATTGAAAGTTTTTTCACCTTCCTGCAGATTTTCTTAGACTGTCTTCAGTTTCAACTCTTCGTCGTTTCTCCAATCTGTACATTGATGACCTAGACTGTGACCTAGACTCTCTATGACGTCTTCTTGAACGTGGCATCTGCAAAATTAATACATATTTTAAAATAAAATTATTCATTTGAACCGGTTAGAATACTCGTGACCTCAAGAAATTTGTCAAAACATATTAATATACATTTTTTATATGAACATGTTGCTCTTTTACTTTAACACATTTATTGAGCTCACGAATATTCTAACCGATTCATTGGTACATAGATTCTTTTTTACTTCAATCTATATTACACATTTACATTGAAACGAAAGATGATATCTACTTTTGGTTTTGTTAGATTGTATTTTACATTCAACTTTGAAAATTAGAAGATTTTGTGTTTATATCGTTAACTCATCATCATCTTTAACATGTTTCCGAAATTTCATGAATGAGTAAACATAACAGACAATTATACATAACAGACAATTTCGGAAATATTTATTAAAACTTATTTATATTTCTATTTTATTGATAAATAATACGGCCATATTGAATATATATAGATTAATTTTAGGAATCAAAGTTGGACATACAGGGGGTGAAGGGGGAAATTACCCCTCCCTGAAGCATAGAATTCACTATTTAGGATAGAATTTCTCTCATTTTGCTAGAGTTTTTGACCACCTCCGCGTTTTAACCCCTAGAATTTTCAGTTTGACCAATTATGATAAGAAACTGTTTCAAAACAAACCTTTATTTTTCTTCAATATTAATTGCATATATCATTATCACTTATGAAAAAATTAATTAAGTTATATAAAAACAAAATATGTTTTACGAATGAAACCAACCTCAATGGCAGGATTTGTATTCAATGTACTATAACAAAAATTCGTGACGATTGTTGCAAAGCGCTTCCAAGTTCTAAATACAGATCCGTGTATGCTTATGAACATCGATCTTCTAATAATGACTTAGACATACGTCAAGATTGTTGATTCCTGTATGAATAATTTCACTTTTTTACTTCAATAGTTTATAGTTATAATTAAATAGGCAATTTGTTGTAATTTTCTATCAATTTTTCATTCATTCACTGCAATTTCTTGCTTTATCGTTTTAAAATTGTTTATTTATTTAAAAAATCAAACTAAAGAATTTAGTAATTTTTTGACATAAATCATTTGGTGAAATATGAATTATAAACTGAAACTATTGAATTGAATAATTTGTAAAATGTAGATAAACATCAAAGAAAAAGGAAACGATATTAACAACACTTTCTTCAAACTTTGTTTAAAAAGTAAAAAAAAATATGATTTTATCGTAATAATAATTTTATTTTTGATGAAGAGACGCACAAATCAAACAGAAACACATATAACAATGGCGGACACTTTATTTTCGAATGCCAAAGAGTGAATAAGCAGAAGGTGTCGTTCACATACCCATGAATACATATTTGACATTTCATGGTTTTTAAATCAATGTGTTTGACTCACCATTCACTATGTTTTATTTTTATTACATAAATATAATAAATATAAAAAATAAATTTTATAATAATGCTATAATATTCCAATATCTATTTTGTTTTCAAGATTTATTTTGTAAAATTGGACTATTCATATGTATTGTAGTTCCATTTTTCACCGGACGAACTTGATTCAAATCATTGCTTTTCATGTGCTCGTCAACCTGTCAACATCATGCTATCAAACGTATTTATTTTTATTTCAGTTTTTATTTTAAAGAAGTATCAAAATGTTTGCATCTTTCCGAACATCACTGAAAAAAATTGCGTCAAATAATAAAAAACTCTTCATTGCTCATATTTCCCATAAACTCTCAAGTCGTTTGAATATTGTTGATTACAAAAAATGTATAATATGTACACGTTTAAGAGATGTTTCAAGTTTATTTCCCTCAAATTACGTTCTCCCATTATTGATCGATCAGAGGCGTTTTTATACAAATACTGATCGAAGTAATTTAAATTACAATCTCGAAAAAAGTAAACAACTACTGAAAGACAATATACAAATGAAACGGATTCGATTACGTGAACGAAAGGAGATTTTAGTGCAAGGTATTTGTGAATTTGTGTAAATTTGTTAAAAGGATTATTTTTCCCATTTATTTATTCAATTGTAATTTCCATAAGATGATAGGTTAGATAATACGGAAGTCCACGCTAAATATAGCCAGACTTCATGATAAGAACTATTAACATTGTTCCTTAAATTAAACTAAATTTAATTTTTCATTTATTTGTTTGATTCATTGATTGTTGATTTGTTGAATGAGCGATGTGCAGTGTGTGAACGATGCTATTCTCAGTTTTCGCCATTGTCGTCGCTACCGCTACCGCTATCATTACTATCATCACTGTTGTCTGACAATTCACTGTTGCTCAAATCGATTGCATCTTCTTCGCTGCTTGACGACTACCATGACTGATCCGAATCGTATTCAGCTTCATTGGAATTTTTTGATGTTTGATACTGAAATGTAAATAACAAACACACATTTTACACTAATCACATGAATTCGAAAATTGTATTCAACAAATAATGCAATCGCACACAATATATTATTACCTTTTGTTGCTTTTTACGCTTATTTTCATCAAATTCTTCGAAGCGTCGCTCTGCATGTTGGTTTTGTGTCTCGGCATCGACTGTAAATGCATCTGGCAATTTTATTCCCAACAGTTCATGATGACCTAAATACATGAAAGAAGAAAATTGAATATTAGATTCTAAGTAAATAAATAAATGATTCACTGTAAACATACCGCGAAGTCGAATATTTCGACCGGCATTAGTGTCTCGATTCAATGTAACCGAACGGAATTTTGTCGTATCACCAATATCATCATCATTTCGTATGTATTTCCATGCGATGACATCTAGACGCCGACGTTGCAAATGTGTTCGTGGCCTCTTCACTGATAATATCGCATTTTCAGCAGCCGGCACAAGCATTCCATCGACCATATTGAAGCGTTTCAGTTCGACTTTTGGATGGCCGCCATCGTCGTCCGAATTCCGTGGTCGATATTTTTTCTGCTTCTTCAATTGTTTCGAACTCTTGTGACTGTAAATGAATGAACCACCATCGGGCAGTGCTTCTGGCGATGGTTTACATTGGCGACACACTTTGAACCGAGATTTCGTTGTCTTTCGGTCATTCTTCGAACCATTTTCCAGTACATTGAAGCAACGGCTACATAATTTTGTTGTTCGATATTCATCCACGTAGCGCACGGTACATTGTGGATGTTGTTCGAGTGCTTTGAATAGCAAACGAACACTTGTACGTACATAACCTTTGCATGGTGAATTTACATGGGTGAACGGCGACAAACAATCATTCGCACCAATTCACCAATGGTTCGATGGATTTCAATCCAATGCAAAAAATTAGTTAGTACATACGCTTCGCTGCCGTAAACATCCATGGCCCGATTGAAAAATCTTAACGTTTGGTCGGCGTATGTTTCAAAATCGTTCGTCCTACTGCTCGGCTAAACATGGTTCACACACTCTCGTTCGATGCGCTCACGATCGTCGGCTCTGTCGTCTTCGAGCGTACCAACCAGTCGATCTCGTTGTTTCTTGAACTGTGGCAATTTCGTCATCCAATGATATTGCTTGCTGGATATTTTAAAATTGCGTACGCTTTTCACTTTCACAGCGCCCGTATCATCTTTCTCTCGATCGATAATTTGGCCAGCAATGATTTCACGGTCGCCAACATCAAAGCTTACTTCGCGATCGCAGTGGCGTAATATATTTCGTAGCCGTTCTTTGGTTTCAGCATCAGTTTCATTGTTTCTCTTCTTCGTCTTCTTCTCTTTGTTCATCAGAAAAACGAATGCATTG
>NW_022203433.1:0-6841 GCF_009176525.2 Contarinia nasturtii | reverse complement strand
ACAAATCTAGTACTCTTGCACAATGAACTTATTGTTCAAAATTAGTTTAATGTACATAATCCACGGATAAATAAATAAATAAAACACACAATAAAAAATAAAATAAAACATTTTTTTTAATTATACAAATCAAGAAAAAACCATTTTTTCGGTTTTTCATTGAAACATTTTTCGAACAACAAAGGTGTGCTCATTGTGTTTCAAAGACTTGGAATTTCCGAAGAAAGGTGATCGTGTGAAGATGAAGTATCGATACTTTACTTGCCGTGGATGTGAACCATTGCCAGAAGGAAATAAACCACATGGTCCCATCGACTCACGAAAGAGTAATCATCTTTTGACGAAACAACGAAAACATCGACCTCGTCCTGGACCACGTATGGCATCAAAATTCCGACGCTACGAAGAAAAACGGACAATTGGTCGTACTATCACATGGAATCGTGATACAAACGCCGGTCGCAATATACTCTACAAAGGTTTGTGCATTTGATTGAATCGATTTCTCAATATGAACAATAAGTAATGAATTTGTTATTTGTTAAACAATTCAAACATAGGACGGTGTGCTGTAATGAATGAAGAACTACACCCCGTATTTCAAAGACCTACCATTCAGGTAAAAAAAAATAATTTATCAAATTTCATTATGCAATATTCAAAATGCACACTAACTATGTTTAACTTGAATTTCACATTAAGTATTGTTATTATAATCATTACTTTCAGAATCAACAACCAATACAAGGAATATCGCGTTCTATCCAAGATCAAGCACGAAACTCTCGGCCGTAAGCCCTGGGTATTGTGCGGGATGTCATCGTGGTCTTATTATAGCTACTTTTAGTAAGTATTCAAATTTAATCCTATAGTGCTAACATTTAATCCTTTTGGATTATTTTGATGAAAAATCCCAAATGATTAATATTTAATCCCTTCTATTTTACAGAGTAATTGTTCTTGATACATATGTTCGATTGGTGTATAATAAAAATTGTCCAAGTATAAATTCAAAGAGTTCACAAGAGTTTTCATTTTGATAAAATAGTTTTGATGTGAATTTGGATAGAATCGCATCACGACGAGTCGACGCCATGATTTCAATTGAGCATTTTAAAAACTTTCGAGTAATCAAAAATTTCACATACTACCAAAATCATAAAGTTTCCCAAATTTGTGTAACAACGGTGATTTTAATTGCATTTATGGGATTTCAAGATTCAGCTAGAAAAAAAATTGCGTATTTTATTCCTTGCCTTTTATAATAGATGTAATGAAGAAATTTTCTTTACAATTCTTCGCTTTGTATGTTTGAATACAACCCACTTCGACGAGAGGTTTTTATTTTCTCATTACTTCTTCACTTACCAGACCTTGACCAAAATTGTTTTTAAGCCAGATTGTCATTAAAAAAATGTACTATTACCACTTATCTAAAAGATTAAAAAAAAAAAACAAAATAAAGCCACATTTTCTATACTCCATTGAGTGCAAATAAAAGGAATTTTAACAAATTATCTCCACGCTGTACATAAATAAAAAAAAAAACTATACATAAATAAGTCGATTAAATCGTTACGATTAAAGAATTTCGATGAAGTGATGACAATTAAAGTGCCGTTTTTAAGAATTCGATTCATTGTTATTCGAACTTATGAATGCAAATGCGTACAATTCGATTCAATACAATTCGATGGTTGAACAGAAATCTGGATCATATTCGTGACATTCGGCTGAATTTAGTCTTCATACATTAAGTGCCACTGAATAATACACCAATTAAGAAATCTTTTTTTTGTTTTCTTTATATTGAATAAAATGGTAAAACTTCAAGAGGCTTGGAGGAAAATGAGAAAATATTTCATAAAGAAAAAAAAAATGTGTAGTAATTTTCGTATCGTCTTTACTTGTCTAAAATTCATGTCTATTTCATTGGGCTGAAAAAAGTTATAATAACAGTTTTGTTCAACAAATGACGGATCTTGACATAATAATGAAATATGCGATTTTGATGACCACCCGCATTATTTTGAACGAAGAAGAAGAAAATATTATGCAACTTATTCGATAAATGCGCGATTTCCAGATCCATACGAGCATATGACAACTATTGCACGTTTTACTATTTGCTGATAGCAAAATATATGGAAAATTAAATAAACATACAATGCATATCAATGTGAATGTTAAGCGATCCAACACCTTAATTTATTTATAATTTCTTCATGAAGAAACTTTGTAGTTTAATGTTATAAAAGATTGTGTATGACCGATTGTTTGCTTTTCAAATAGATAAACTCTATAATTAAGTCGACGGAAATGGCATATGCAATCATATAAAGATTTTGCTTTAAGGGTGGCATATATATACTTGTACGATATGGCGCTACAATGATTATTAAGTAAGTGCACTTGTGCTGTGAATACAAATAGACATTTCAAATTTCAGTGTATGAATGCTGAGAATGGCGATTCTCGTTTTGTTTAAAAAAGGGAGGAACATTGACATTTTACAGACGGAACTGATTATGGCGCATACTAAAAGCGCGCATTACTGCCGTGGAATATGGAATCAGCAACGCATCAGCACCGCCCAAAATATCAAAGAGCCGAAAGAGTTACATTTTGATATGATCCAACGAATATAAATAAACGCTAACTTAAATTAATTGCACGTTTTCATCTCGTTCCGACAGCGATGAGGCAGCAAATTACACGGCAGTCTGTACACCATAAAGCATGTATTAAATAAGTTCTTTAATGCATTAATTAAAATTTTATTTGATTTTTATATTTTTTCTCGATATTGACTGAACTGAACTGAACTGGTTTGCAAATATCATACACATATGAATCGTTGCGGCGAAAGAGTAGCTTTTATTTTTCTCCAAATAATACTGCAACATAAAGTTTTTTATGAATAGTTTATTTGTTGTATTACAACAAATAAACCGTGTGAAAAAAACTTCATGTTGCAGTATTATTTGGAGAAAAATAAGAGCTACTGTTTCGCCGCAACGATTCATATATACCTCAAATTGAGAATCTATAGATCTTCTATGGTATCCTCAATTCAGACATTCGCTGTACATTCGAAAGATGTTGAATCGAACAGTAAAATCAACTCTCATCGGATCATTATATTACATGTGTAAAAAGACTTGAATTTTTTGACTTTTCAACTGTAGCATTGAACAAATATATGTATCTCAACATACAATACTATTTGAAGATTGTTATGCACACCGCGCGCACACACATATTGATTTGGATAAACAATCTGAACAAATTTCTTGATACTTGGATCTTCATGAATGTTGTTTTGTGCACACCGCACACGTTATTACTAAAACGTAAGTGCTCGCGCGCACACACCTCGCACAGCATTCATTTCAATTGATTGTATTTATTTGAAATTGAGATGCAGAGAGACAGAAAGGGACGGAGAGAGAGAGAGATATTGAGAACAGAATAGTGTTTGTTTGCTGTTAACACAAGTTTGAAACACCATAAGATTCTTCAACTGACTTCTATTTTTCGGTCGATTGGGAAGTTTGTTGTGATTAAATGAAACGCGCGCACGTTAACCGAAAAACAACAAAATAAGGAACGTAAACAAGATCAAAGGCAAAATGTTTCAAGCGATTGATTGATGTCGGCGACGATTAAAAAGAATTGTGCACTTCTAATGACTACATTTTCTAAGCGATTCAGCGCCTACATTGAATTTATTTTTGAGAAACAACATTTTATCTACAATCATTTTGCTTTATTGATTGAGTAATTAAACTACATCTTATTTGATTTCGTGATTTGTAGTTTCACCACATTTCTCGTAATTTTCGAAGATTTTCTATTACTGAAAAGAGATTGAAGCCAGTGTCCCTTCTTCAGTCAGTAAAACTTCACTCTTCATTCAAATCAATTCATATTTCTCAATTGTTGACGAAAAACTCAATTTTTGAAAACAAACGATAGAGGTTATCGTCTTTTATAAGCGTGTAATTTTACAACTCACGCATAAAGACCGCGTAATTTTATTCCATCTGCAAGTCGCTAAAACCAACTTTACCGAGATCATATTTGCGGTATGTTGAGATCATACATGCTTTTATCGTGAGAAAATGTGGTCATCAATTAAATCGAATACACGCGGGGTGTACGTTTCAACGAATTAAAAAAATTGTGCCAAATTAAAATGGCATTCCTTCAACCATTCACGCCGAAAAATTCGATCTAACGGTGGAACGAAGTCCCTCTTTTCAGGGCCACCAAATAAATAACTTATAAAGAATTGAAAAAAAAAAATCCTTTCATGTTCGTATTGGTTTTATATATTACGGTATTTTTTTTATTATTCTAAAGTGGAAAAATAAAATCTTATACGATAGCAAAATGTAGAAAACAGTCTTTCAGACTTCAGCAACCCATTTGTTTCTCAAAATCACATTTCTTTTAAGAACCTAATGTATTCGGACAATTATAACTGTTTTCAAAACAGGATTTTAGGTAATATAATTTACTCTTATCAACTAGCTTTTCTACATAACATTCAATTTTTTATTTATCAGCGAAGGTTAAAATAATTAACTTTTTTACACGTTGGCATATGTCGAACCAAGTACCTTATAAACGGATTTTACCCAGGCATAAATGATATCCACAAGGCATTTTTATCGAGCAAAATCTAACGGTGCCCAAGTCAGTATAATACGCTTTTCGAAGAGTGTACACGCTCTTCTCACACTCTTCGTATAGTTTTATTCAACTCCCTTCTCACACTCTTCTCACACTTTTGCATAAAACACGAATATTGTTTTTAACTGAGCTTCAATTTTTTTCTCTAAAAAAAATTTTTTTTTTTCTTTATAATAAATTTTTCCACTGATGGATAGTTTTTGATTTTGTTTATTTTTGACATTTTGAAAAAAATGAACGTTTACAAAAAAAATGAATTTGTAGTTCTGTTGTATTTTGACACAGCTGACGAATGCTATAAACGTCAAAAACGTTCAAATATCAAAATACAAACATTACTTCCACTAGAATGCAGTGACAGCAGTGATAGCATTACCAATACCATTACACACTCTCTTCTCTCTCAATACACGTGTCTTATGCAAAAGTGTGAGAAGGGAGTCGAATAAAACTATACGAAGAGTGTGAGAAGAGCGTGTACACTGTACACTCTTCGAAAAGCGTATTATACTGACTTGGGTGGTTGGTTTGTAGATTTTTTGTTTTCTGAAGTAAATTCATTTCACTTTCAATATTAACAGTAATACTAGTGAACGTGACGCTTTTTCATGAGCATCGTATGTGGAAATGCAGTCAATGAGGAAATGATGAGAAATGTAAACAGAGCCATGAGTATGATATTCTCACAAAGAAGCACAAAACATGATTGATGTTGATAAATAACAGTTACAGATAAATAATTGCTCTCCTCTACGCGTAATTAAAAAACAGACTTTACTGTTTGTCAAAGATTTTGAGTTACATTCTGCCACAAGATGTACTACAAATGTCTTTCTATGCTTATTAATCGTTCCGAATACTCCTTTCCGTGTTAGATCAAACCTTGATGAATACACTTCTTGATTTTTATCGTAATCAATTTTGCACAAGAACGGGGGCAGAAAATACAAAGTTTGTCGATACGACCACGTAAGAAGAAATCTATGATCTCACAAAAAAAAGTCAAATTGACTTGACTTTGAGTTTTTGTTTCCCTTCGTTATTCGTTTAAATCGAGTAAATGATCAAGCAATTTTGCTATTCTTACTATCGGAGTTTCCATAAATGCAATCATTACATACATCGTTGCTATAATCTCTCTTCTTTTGTGTTGTCTTCAAAACTGCCATCGCCATATATCATTTGAATACAAGTCATTTTTTGTACCTTTTTGTTTGCATTCGCATATTGTCGCACACAATGGAGCGAAACCAATACAACAAAGGAAGAAGAGACGTACGTTGAATGAAAAACATAAAAAATTTACATGCTTTTTACTCTGACTATATATGAATGCAATTTGAAACTTTTATGCATAAATTATGTAGCACTTATAAATTTATAAATAACACTATTATGTTAAACATTTTTTGGGAGAAAGTTCGCTGCAGCAACCATGGAACAATAAGAAATAATTTTATTTTCTTACGAGCATAAACAGAACGGGTCATAAAACAGAAACAACACAACGAATTCTTGAATAATAAAATTCTTTTAGCCCCAACCCGAGTGGAAAAAAAGTGACTAAGTTACTATTGACTGTAAGTGACTATAGTTAGCTATATTCATTAATTTTAAAATTTTGTATGGAAAACAATCGACTATAGTTACTCAGTCAGTCAGGCGATTATTTTGGGACGTTTTGACTATCGGGTGACTATGATTATTGTCAACTATAGTTGGCTGTTGCAGTTAACCATAGCTTACTTTAATTGATTGAAGTTAACTAAATTTAACTAAGGTTGCTTGTTTTTACAGTCAATAGTCAGTCAGTTTGTCCTAAAATAGTCAGTCACTTTTTTTGTACACGGGAATTTTTTAGAGAGAGTATCGATAAAGTGTGAGTTAGCAATCAAGTCAATTGATTTTATCGAATCTCTATAGAGATGTCTACAGACAGAGGTTATTAGATTTTTGTAGAATTATCGAAAATCGATTGCAATGAATATAAAGCAGACATTTTATGAATAATAAATAAGTAAAAAACACTTCTTTGGAAGTTCTCACTGTGACGCAATACTGCACATCAAATCTGAAAATGATCTGATATAAATTTTCAGTGACGCTTGCAATCAAATACACAAACAATTTTTATATTGCGTTG
>NW_022203432.1:0-1027 GCF_009176525.2 Contarinia nasturtii | reverse complement strand
TATCAATTAATTTATCAAACTCATCTGTCTCAGTCGCACTTACCAATTTATTTGGCATAAATAAACTTCCAATTTTGTCAATAAATCACGGCCCACAAGTAAAGGTACCACGGCCTCATTATCTGGCAAAACAAAAAAATTATGTATCAATTCTTTGCCTCTGAACACAAATTTACACGCGATTTTGCCATACATACTTAATTTTTTATTGCCCATTCCACGATACGGTGTACATTTTAATTTATTCATCGCAAATGGTACCATCGAACGTCGCACAAAACTAACGGGGCTACCGGAATCAAATAAAGCCTTTCTCGGAATCAACTCAGTGCACTTATTTTGTTTATTCATAAAGGCAACACTTACCATTTGCATCGATGACAACTGCGTTGTTAGGCGGCGTACTTCGTTCTCGTCTTTTGTGACGTTCCAATTGTCTTGGTAATTTACTTCTTGTGGTGGATTTTCAACTGATGCAACTGCATTCGATTCACTGGCTTCTGGTTTCTTCTTTTTCGGACATTCATGACGTGTATGTCCAACCTCATGGCATATGAAACACGAGTTTGGTGGCCGTTTTGCAGCCGTGCACTTGCTCTGGTAATGACCATAATTGAAACAATTGTAGCAACGAATTCCTGACAAATCAATTTCACCAGCACATTTTGTTTTGCTACCGCTGGTACTTGCAATGGCACGTATATTTGCACTGGCATCTGGCACGTATGGCTTCGGTTTCATTGATGCAGCTGGTATGGCACTTGTTCTTGGTTGCACTGTGGCACGGCGTAATTTTTCATAACGTTCCATCAGCATTTTCAGTTCGGCCAATGTACGAGCACTGTACAAAATTGATGCATGAACACTTTTATCATTCAGGCCGCTGATAATTAAATCAATTAAATCGGATTCTGGAATGTTCGATCGGCTCGCAATGAATTGCATTTCGACGATGTATTCGCGTGGTGTTTCATCTGGCCTGATTACACGGGCTTTCAATTGGCTGAAGACATCTTGCACTGTGTAT
>NW_022203431.1:0-3126 GCF_009176525.2 Contarinia nasturtii | reverse complement strand
CGGCATGACCTCAAACCCATATAACTAATTTGCGGTGCAATTTTGTCAATGGCGGAACTGTGCGGAGTTCGGCGGACATAGCATGCAAATGCTGTGTGTACGAGTGCAACAGCATTCTTTGCTGTTCATAGATTTATTTTGTCCAAACGAACATCTTATAGTAGCCATACACACAGCTAAGTTACTAATCATCTGCGTAAGAATGATACACATAGATGTGCTGTTACCCTCGTACACACAGAGTTTGAATGTCATCTCCGCTAAACTCCGCACAGGCCCGCCATCGTCAAAATTACTCCGCAAATGAATTACATGGGAAGTGGCTCCCTGTCATTACTCCCACGGATGACAACTTCATCCGTACCCATCACGGATGCGGATATATATTTTATCTACTAAGCTTGCGAATACGGATGAATTGTATGTCCATGGGATGTGTATCCGTGAAAAATTCTTAATACATCCGTCGCTATTTCCGTATTCACGGATAAAATATTTATCCGTATCCGTGAACAATTTTTTTTATTGCTTTTATTCAACGTAAGTTTTGATGTAGTTCCAAATTTGATGTAGTTTTTTTACCCTGTTAATGTGGGGATGTGGTACGCGTATTCAATGAACAAATATGAATGTTCTGGCAGATTTAAATGAACACGGAAAAAGTATATATTCGTCTCAGCACGAATAATTCGACTAAAAAAAAACACACCATTGCTACAAAGACACTTAGTTATTAGCGCCATCTAGTTCGTGCGAGAAAAAATCTTCACATTTCACACACGTACTATTGAGTTACTTCACTATGCAATACAGTGAGGGCGCCAGTGATACGTGTTTTGCAGCAACCCAGTGAACAAAAAGGTAAAAAATGTGTACAATTTACTGCGTACCACATTCCCACATTAACAGGGTAAAAGAACAGTTGTTCTTGAATCTCTAGGCCCAAAACGTGTTGAAAAATGATTTTTGTACATTTCAATTTTGAGCTGATTATACTAGTATAAATATTAATTAAGCATGTTTCGGCATGAAAGGAAATTAATCTGATCGTCTTAAAATACTTTGAACAATGTGGATGTTGTTGCACTGATTAATAAAAAAATAGAATTCAACTTAACTGTTTTGCATCGATGTGGAGTTGAATTAATTCGCAAAATCTATTCACTACTTCCCTTTCATTTCCTTTTGTAAGGTAAGTTTTGTTAAGTTTCTTGATAATATTCATTTCTTCTCTAGCATCATTGGCAAATGTTATTAACATCACAGAAGATGATGCGAAAACTCCAGCAAGTGCAATGCAATTCATGAATAAATAATATACGTTTCCACATTGAAGAACAAAAGCCATTGCATAACCAGTAGGTGTTCGCCAGTTGAATGGTAACCTTTGGATTTGATAATGATAAATGTGCAGAATGTAAATGCCCTTGATGCGTAATTTTTACAATTAATAGATGATTCATATGGTTTTAAGTACCGTGGTTTAAGTCAGTAACAAGTTCTCCGTAACAAAAGACTTTCAGGTGAAATTCAGTCATTTCGGTGCAATTACATAGCAAGTTATATACAATAACATATGCATGGGGTCAATCACTAAATTCTAGTGCATCTAGTTTTTGATAAAAATTCACTAGAAAACTAGAAAATTCTAGTGCGTGAAGTTGGCTCTCAGTGGTTTTTCATATAAATTATATGTCCTTTGGTGTGAAGTTGGCTTCGTTTGTGACGTCATTCTTCGCACTAGATATACTAGTTTTTCTAGTATTCACTAGCGTGATTCGCCCCATGAACATATGTATCATAAACATTGGCACAAATTGAGACTTTCGCCATTTGAACAACAAACACACATTAATAAGTTCTTTTTTATTGGTATAAACCTTTATTCATAGGCTATCGAATAGCACATTCACTTTACACTTAATGGACCTTTGTCTTCAATTTTTCTCAGTATGCGTTGAACCTTCAAAATCATGCTCTGGACAACCGATATGTCGAATTCTTTCAACATTCGCTTAATCCTACCAACTAATTGCTGCTCGTTTTGAGCTTCCCAGCCCTTCTCGTACACCTTACGTTTGAGATTCGACCAGAAGTCTTCGATTGGACGTGCCTGTGGAACGTTTGGTGGGTTGTCTTTTTCGGTACAAATGGTATATTTTGCTCAGTTATCCAATGTTTTTTTCGCATAATGGCTGCTTGCAAGATCAGTCCAAAACATGCTTTCATCTCGAGCGTGTTTGTTTTCAATGAATCGCTTCAGTTTTGGCAAGCACTGACTAATATAAGTGTCAGAATCTATCGCTTTGGCCTTGTTTGGACGAATCAACGGCTCTGAAACACCTTTCGATGACATGGCCAATCACACTAACACCTTCGGCTCAAATTTGGCTTTGCTGGCTTATTTTACATTGTCTGGTGTTGTTTCAATGTTGTCAGTGTAATAGCCATCATTTCCACTTAGTTCATGGTGCGAAAAAGTATAGTATGATTCATCGTCCAAAATCATGAATTTTCCATTTGCAAAGTGTTTACGACGCAGTGCACGGCAACATTTCGGTATTATTTCGAGTTGTCTGTCTGTATATTTTGGTGCTCGCTTACGTTTACGATAGAAGACGTTGTTTTTCTTCAAAATACGATGAACTGTGTCTTTTGAAATACCGAATTTACGCGATAATCGCCGTGTTGATTGACCAACCTTGTTTTTTGCACTTGACAGCAGACTTCTCGTTGTTCTGACAGTTAGTTTGGGTGGACGACCAGGGATTTTATTATTTTCCGGTTCTTTACCTTCACGACAGTCCTTTAAAACACGATAGATGGTTCGGCGTGAGATTGGTTTATTTTTAAACACACGGAAAATATCGTTTGTACTTAGCTGCCCAAAGCAGTTTGAGACAGACTTGCGCAAATCCAATTTGTACGACATTGCGAATGAATGTATTTCGTTGGATTGAGTTTGACAGTAGTCTCGAGGTACCGATAAATGCACCGCGTGCGTTGGTTGACATTTTTGTGTTTGTTATTGCGTTCTAATAAATGTCTCAATTTGTGCCAATGTTTATGATACATATGTTACTTTAATTTTTCATCCACTCATATTCTAACAATTTTCGAATGTTC
>NW_022203430.1:0-3635 GCF_009176525.2 Contarinia nasturtii | reverse complement strand
TTTCAAGTATGTATTATATATATTGACTTTGTAATAATGTATCATCATATGCTTCCTTTTTTAAATAAAAAACAATAAATAATTAAGAAAAATGCGTCTCTTTAATTCTTTTTCCATTACCCGAACAGTGGCACAGAAAAAAATATCATTGACACGGAGTCAAAAATTATATGCAATTATAATTGCATAATTTGGGTTTTTAAATGATAATCCAGTAAAATTTTAAATGATGGAATTGAATATCCTAAATTATTATGGCATTGGAATAATAGAGATAAACGAAATTCGACAGCGCTAGATAGGAGACTGTATAAAATATGAAACTGTAGCACAGCTAGTGCTACTACGGACGACTATGGAGTTCTAGTCAGTTGTTTACAACCTAGAAAAAGTCTTTTCACTAGTTGGCGGCAACTTACAATGCAACGACGTGATATCAACACAAATTTGAAGAAAGTCCGTACAAAAGAGAATGCAAAAATGTGTCATTTGGAGTATCATACCTCTACCCTCTCCGTCAAAAATATTTTTCAAACTTATTTTGGTTGTGCTGTGTAGGCACATATCATACCTTACCATAAGCTCTCGAATATTGAGATTTTTGGGACGTAGGGACAAAGATATTTGAATTCTGAAAGATTGGAATACTAAACCGTTTAGTTCAGTCTGAACGAGAGGCGTATATCACTGAATAAATGATGGAAAATCAGTGCATACGCACAATGGATAAACTATTATCTATTTATTACTTACTATTGTAAGTTGTAATGAAATTTCAATGTCACATTCATGGCACCGAATGGAAAACAGTCCGGGACATGACCTGATTATAAAAATGTACATATAGATACGAAAAAAAATGATACAAATAAATTATTTAATTGTGTACATGCAACAATAACGAAACATTTATTTATTATTGCCTTTAATGATTATAGTTTTCTGATGAAGTTTATACGAGAATTCAATATTTAATACAGCTTTCCTCATAAAAGTAAATAGTTATCCCTTTTTGATGACTATATATATCGGTCGTATAGTATGAATATCGATTGCGAATATAATGTGTATTTTCACATTCTACTTCGGCTTGTTCAAGTGATACAACTCATATTTAAAAGAAGTTCTGTATGATATCATATTTAAATTGAACAACTTAATTGGTTCAGAGTGAAAATACAAAATATGAATCCTGTAAGTTACTCAATTTATAGGATTTAATTTTTAAAAAAATGAACGGAATTAAAAAACGTTTAAATTTCTGTTTATTTTTCACTAGAAAAAGTGGTTGAAAGTAGTTCACCAACTTTTCTTATTTACGACGATATGTATAAGGGATGATTCAAATGGAGCTCGCATGAAAATCCAGAATTTAAATCTCGTAAGTTACAGAATTTATCAATTTTGATAAAAAAATAAAATGTCTTACATACATACGTAAGATGAACTTTTCCGCACTGTGATCCACAACATGCATTTATTACATATCTTTTACTCAAATTTGAATTCACTAGAAAACTGAATCTGAAAGTGTAATTGCATTTTCAAATATGCATTCCAAATCATAGTTTGATTTGAATAATCATTAGACTGGTTCAGAAAATAAAAAGTTTGTTTTATCGAAATGTCCCATTCGGTTTGGCGAAAAGATGTTTGCCGTTTTTGTTTCCAAGTACTCGCATGGAACGATTGAATTTTCTTCGATTAATGAATTTTGCGCACTTTTAAAAATCGTACATCCGTAAGACCAACTTTTCCGCACTGTTCCCTTTACTTTCATGTCAATACAACAAACTGTTTATTTTTTGGAGTAGAAAACGAAATCCGACGTAAGTTTTGAGATACAACCAACTTTTAACAGAGTTTCTTTGGAAAAATCACAAAAAATGAATTTTTATGGTAGCAATGTCTGTATGCTACTGTGATGACGTGAAACTTTGCACAGGCTATTTTTTACACAAAAAAATAACATTTCTGAAAGTTGCTCTGAAAGAAGTTTGGAGAAAATGGAAATGAATGAGTGCTTTTTACTTTTACAACTTAATGTTTTGAATTTAAATGAGGCACAAGTTAGACTAAATTTCAATTCATAAAATGCAAATGCGTGAAGAACTTAGTATGGCTTGAACTTAAAAACACTTGTTTATTTTGAAACGATTATTGATTTTAAAAATTCATCAAAATCAGACCATCATTTAAAAAAAAAAAAAAAATGCCGAATTGCCAGTACTATTTTATGAATTCATTGTGGTTTGATCAAAAATCAATTACTTAATTTACATTTAGGCGCGTCTCATCAAACGTTGATGAACGGGATTATCAATATCAGGTAAAATGTCACATAGAAAAGCACCCCAAATTTTCATTTAACGGCACATCATGACTATAATCACACGAAAAGAAACTTGATTGGATCGTACACTTAAATTCTATTCTAATTAAAGCTCATAACGTGAAATGCACGGAGATATAAGTTATGTGATCCAGTGAGCAATCGCTACTAGATTCACATATATTCAGGAGTATATTTTTCATATATAACAAATAAATTTGAAATCATATGTTGAAATAAAAATAAATGTATTTTCAATGGAAAAATCCGTTACAATTAAATTTAAATCCAAACAATTTTATCATCATTTTGTTTTATGTGTAATAATATTTTAATGAATTACCATAAAATTAAGAAATTTAATTTGTTCAAGCGCGAAAAAAGTTTTATTTTATGTCGCCAACTAATTTTGTCATTAAGATAATTAGTAAAAGAATACTCAGAAAACAAATTGTCAAAATTTGAATGACGTAAAATACACAATTAAGATATGTGCGAACGCATTGATTAATGAGAGTAGGGAGTTCGTTCGCTGTATATTATGCATTTAACGAAAATCTAAAGCACTCCCTTGTTTGACAAAGGTTACTTACAAAGTTTACTTGTTCAATTTAACCTTGTCAATAGACTGAGCAACGATTAAATGCTTAGATAAACGATGAGCTGAGGGCGATCAGATCACAATCAAACACCGTGCATTTTGAGAATCATTTACTGATACATACTCTGAAATGTCACATTTGTAAAATATGCATAGTAATGTGTATGTATTCTGAATACTTGAATTTTACTCCAAGACCAATCGAATAATATATTCGTGAATATAACTTCCCCTAGGATTTTGATGATAAAAAAAAACGAACATCATCCAAAAAGCCAAGCCAATTCCATTGCCGAATGTACATATACTACATTCATGACTCTGGCCAATTGTTATTTATTGTTATTGTATTTGAGTAACAGTGTCAATATTTTGTCGCTGATTGCGTGGTTCTTTATTCTGTAACAAGAGCAGACGCTATTTAAATATAATGAAAATAAAATGTCTTACATACGTAAGATGAACTTTTCCGCACTGTGATCCACAAAATTCATTTATAACTTATCTTTTACTTGAATTTGAACTCACGAAAAACTGAATCTGACATTAGTTTTGCGATACACATAATTTTTGACACACTTTTTTATATAAAAATTACTTAAAATGGGAATTTTGGAATGGAATCAATCCTTGCATGACGACGTGAAACTTGACACAGGGTATTTTTTCACAAAAAGCCAACATTCTGGAAGTTTGAAAATA
>NW_022203418.1:0-3805 GCF_009176525.2 Contarinia nasturtii | reverse complement strand
TTTTTTTAGAGACCATTTTCTATTTTTTTGACGGCCACTTGTTCATTTTTGGAGATTTTTACTATTTTTTTGGAGGCCAAAAAGTTAATTTGGTTACCATTCGATTAAAAAAACTACCAAAAACCCAGGATCCGAATCAGAATATCGATGTTTCAGGGGTTAACGACCTCATTTAGTGCCATCTATGACCGTAGAACTGAATTTCGACCCTTTTCTTGAAAGGACCATTAGATTAGATTTTATTTACACCGCCAAATGCTGGCTGAACTTAGGTTTTTTACAAAATGTATAATATTGTATAGGTAACTTCAATAAGTTAATTTAATGTAAGTCTCAATTAGGTAAATATTCAAGTAGGTAGGTGAGTAGATAAATAAATAGATTGATGACATATTTTGAAGACAGGTGGACCGATTTTTCAATTTTGATATTTTTTCTTGATCTATGGCCCAAGGGCTTTCCAACCATACACCAATCGCGGCTAAAGGCCTTTCAGGCTAGAATTTGAAAATTATTAGGACATTACGTGTATATATAGATATTAGGACATTACGAACTGCCGTCCGCTGTGATTATGTATATATGTGATGATCATGTATTGTGAGCCAATCCGTCTACATGATGAAAAATTACTTCCTTTTCTTATCAAGACAGAGAAATTGATTAACGTAATTTGGTTTGGTGATAAAAATAATTAAATAAAACGAATAATTAATTTTCTTTTTGAATTTCTCGCAGACTTTCAACGAATGGGTGAGTCAGGTGATTCGAATTTATAAAAAGGAAAGCTATGCCGAATTCGAATGGCTCGTTGGTCCAATTCCTATAGGAGATGGAATTGGCAAAGAAATTCTCACAAAATTTGATACAGACATCGAATCAAATGATGTTTTCTATACCGATTCAAATGGACGAGAAATGCTGAAACGAGTACGAAACCATCGTGACACATGGAATTTACAACTATCGGAATTTATATCTGGAAATTATTATCCAGTTACATCGAAAATAGCCATTGAAGATACAAATCGTCGTTTTGCACTTTTAACTGATCGTGCACAAGGTGGAAGTAGTTTGGACAATGGAGCAATGGAGCTAATGGTGAATATTTTATATATTTCATCGTATCAAAATGGGAAATAGCAAATTGCGCAATTTGGATCATTTTCAGCTTCATCGCCGTTTATTGCATGATGATTCTTTTGGTGTGGGTGAAGCATTGAATGAAACAGCATATGGAAAGGGATTAATTGCACGTGGTACGATTAAGTTTGTGTTTGGCTCAAAAAAACGTACCGAAAAAACATCAATTGAAGCTAATGAACGTTTCTTACAATTGAAAACTCTGCTGCCCTGTTGGAAGTTCTTCAGTAATGCTTCGTCATTAAGCTACGATGTGTGGAAGAATACATATACAAATATTGTAAGTTTTACGACGATTTTCCGGTTTAATAATCTCTCACTCTTATGTTATTGGATTTTCTTTCAGTTCACTGGATTAACACTCGCATTGCCCGAAAATATTCACTTGCTCACATTTGAGCCATGGAAATCTGATTCGATTTTGGTTCGTTTTGAACACATTTTTGCTAAAAATGAAAATAACCAATATTCACAAGCTACAACATTCAATTTGCAAGATATATTTCGGTCACTTAATGTGGTTTCAATGAACGAGACAACATTGTCGGCCAATCAATGGCTGAATCAAGCGCATCGTTTTCATTTCCAAACAGAAACAGAAAGTGGAAACTCCGAGCAACATAATTCTTCGACGGAAGATAATTCTGCGGTTTCTGAAAATAGCTTTACCATCACATTGAAACCGATGGAAATTCGAACTTTTATCATTTATTTAGAATAAAAGCCATACATGGTGGTACGCGAAGAATTCTTTTGATCAACTGAAAGATTGGAAAAACGACATTTTAAATTTTGAAATTTTCGCTTTTCATCGAAACGGAATAAACTTTATTTGGATAAAAAGACATCTAATTTTAAAGTGATTTTTTATTTTATTAAAAAGTTCTTTTATACATTCCTGTTTTATAAGTGACTTTATGACGTTTTCAGTTAAAAACAAACGAACAGATCCCAAAATATTTTATTTTTCCAAATTTATTTCATAAAATCTCGAATAAATCAATTTTTTGAGATTTTTCAACTTTTTCTCAATTTTTGAGATTTAACTTTTCCGCACACACCTAGGTTGTAAGTTAAAGTATTTGAATCGGACAAAAAAAAAAACCCTCCCAAATGTGTTTACCATGTATATTAGAGTGTGTGCTCTGTACCTGTACGCTGTTTCTTTTCTAGAAAATAATTTATCAGTCAATCGCTAGAGTTAAGGAATTTGATTTGTAGTTGGCGGTATTGATGGGGAAAAAAACAGCGTGTCACAAAGCGCTGCTGGAATATACCGATAGATTCTCAGGTGCTGAGTATGCGTTGAACATACTGATTTGTTGAGAAGTTTTGTATTCTGGAGGGTCAGATCCTCTCTTCCATTCTCCCTATCACTTAAATCAATGGCCACCGCATTGCAGTACGTAACTCTCACTCGCAGAGCAGTGCTCTGAATGCACACCTATGGTGTAGGTAAAAAGAGATAGATGATATAGATAGCACATATTTTGACAAATTTAATTGCGGCTGAAATTATTTTCCTCATTTACTGTTGGCTACGAACGTTCGTTCGTTAATAGGCAATAGAAATAACATTTTTGTTCAAATTTGAACGAACGAACGAACACAATTTATTTTTTAAAACGTTATTTCTAAAATGTTATTTCTATTGCCTACGAACGAACGAATGAACGATATTCGCAGCCAACACTACCCCCATTGTATCAACATACGGCAATGATATCTCTTTTTATTTTATCATTCCTGTGAGTTAATGTTTTTTTTTTGCAAATTGTTGCCAAACAATACTAATCTATATGTACAGGGGGAGGCAAAAGTTTTAAGCCTGATATAGCAAGACACGTTGTATTTTTAAATGAGTATATTTATTATTCAAAGTAGTCTCCATGTACACGAATGGCACTTTCATAACGATGCGTCAATGCTTTAATTCCCCCCTCAAACCATTCGGCACTCTTGTCCTCCCATACGTTGAAAATATAGGTTGAAATCTCTTCTTCGGTCTTGTACTGCTTTTCCTTGAGATATCTCTTGGTGTTTGAAAACAGGAAATAGTCGCTGGGGGCCAGATCTGGAGAATACGGTGGATGGTGAAGTTGTTCGAAGACGCATTCCCTGATGGCAGCTTGTGCAAGCAATGATTTGTGAGCTGGTGCATTGTCATGCAAAAGAAGAACTTTTCGAGTGAGAAGACTAGGGCGTTTTTCTCTGATAGCTTTGCGCAATCTATGCATCTGTTGTGCATAATAATAGCCCGTGACTGTGGTGTTCTTTGGGAGAAATTCAACCAATATTATGCCTTTGGAATTCCAGAACACAGAGGCCATTACTTTGTTTGTGGCAATTTGTTTGCGAGGCATTTTCGATGCTGGTTCACCACGTTTGTGCCATTCCATTGTCTGTGATTTTAGCTCTGAATCATAGTAGTAGATCCATGTTTCATCGCCAGTCACTATACGATCAAAAGTATCCCCTTCATTCCAGTCCAACAACTCGAGAAACTCATGTGCAGCAGCAACTC
The DNA here is from genome assembly GCF_009176525.2 of Contarinia nasturtii. Classification (NCBI taxonomy): domain Eukaryota; kingdom Metazoa; phylum Arthropoda; class Insecta; order Diptera; family Cecidomyiidae; genus Contarinia; species Contarinia nasturtii. The sequence goes on along the minus strand of NW_022203418.1, from coordinate 138 downwards.
GTTCTTCTTTTTGAGACTTGTTCAAAGTTCTTGGAATCCATCGCGAGCAAACCTTTCTCATGAGCAATTTTTCATGAAGGATTCTAAATATTGTTGTGATTTGACAAACCGATTCGAAATAAAATAAAGACTATTCAT
>NW_022203414.1:0-1134 GCF_009176525.2 Contarinia nasturtii | reverse complement strand
ATCTCACTGAAGATTATTTCGATCGAATTATTTTCTCAGACGAAAAATCATCTGAATGCATATGTTCTGAATAAATGGGAAGATTTGCGCAATAAACAACAGAACATGTCATCACATGAAATGCTTTTGTGCATTCTGTAAAAAAGCTACCGACCTAATATATGTATGATACAAAATTTAGTGTCTGTGTATTTCATTACTCTCCCGATGGGAAATCGTGAAAAATAAGCTTTGTGTTCACTACTACTTTTTGACCAAAAATAACTGCCGGTAAATCTGTAAAATACTAAACGAATGTATAAGTTCATACCCTAGAAAATTAATTTTTATCGCTCTATCGATTGGCATTGTTAGTTTTTACCCCTGGCCCTTCCTACTCCCCTTGAGGGGATTGTCGTTTTTTTCCTACCAAAATTTCGCCCGGTGCCGATTTGAGTGCTTTGGGGTAGAAAAACACCCTATACCATATACTCAAAATATTTTTCAATGCTCTATCGATTGGCATCATTGGTTTTTTTGCCCAAAACCCCTTATTTATGGGGGGTTACTATGGGGTATTTTTGTGAGACTGGGGTCGGGGAACATCGGGAAAAAACCTCGAGGGTAAGGGTAATTGGAGGGCGGCTGACGCAAAACATTTCTCTCATCATTCTGAACAGCTTTGTAGTACATCATTTTTTGATCCGACGAATAAATTAGGGTCAATAAAAGTCGGGGATTATAAGTGGGAGAGGGTCTAGGAGAGGGTATATAGTAGATAGGCTTTGGGTAAAAAACCAATGATGATTTACCGGCAATTATTTTAGGCCAAAAAGTAGTAGTGAACACAAAGCTTATTTTTCACGATTTCCCATCGGGAGAATAATGAAATACACAGACACTAAATTTTGTATCATGCATATATTTGGTCAGTAGCTTTTTTACATAATACACAAAATCATTTCATGTAATGACATGTTCTGCCGTCATTCAATAAAACATACTCCAAACGGTCACGAAATCCATTGTATAGATTCTGGAAAAAATCTTATTTATTGCGCAAATCTTCCCATTTATTCAGAATATATGCATTCAGATGATCTTGATTGCGTTTAATGAGAGGAGAACGTGTTTTTTCAAAATATGCCCAAACCA
>NW_022203413.1:0-1110 GCF_009176525.2 Contarinia nasturtii | reverse complement strand
GAGTGTATGAGCATGCATTATGAGTATGCTCATAGCAGTCCCAACATAGACATTTTTGTGAAAATTCGAATTTTGGTACATTTGGACGATTTTTGGTGGAATAACCATCCAAAACGGTCGATATTTTATTCAATTTTGTTTGGCTAGTCACAGAGCATATCTACAGAGTCATTGGAGTACATTTTGGCCCATAAAATACTTCAAATGTTAAAAGTAACATTTTTTGTCCTTTTTGGCCATATTCGCACTATCAAAGGCCATATCGTGAAGACAAGAATTTTTAGGGATATAAGCTATGCGGCATTTTAAAGCTTAGACTTGGGCCTAAAAATCGGTGAAATTTTCAAGTGACCATGAAAGGCTAGTTTTCGAGCTATAGACCATTATGTGTCCGGCCAAATGGTAACTTTTTGGTTTTTGGCCAATTTGGCCACTCCAAATTGAATTTTTGGACCGCAGATGGCTTTATTCGATAGCTCACTTCAAGACCTTTCCAATGATATGCATATGTCTGTGGGGGTGTCAAGTCATGGCGCTTCGGTGACCATAGGGAAAAAAGTCGAAAAGTGACTTTTAGAGGCCGGCCATGGCCAACATGGCGGCCATATCGAAAAGTGCCGGAACAAAAAAGTCTTAGTTTTTTATGTACTTCAATCACAGAAAGTTTCAAAAAGATCAAAAACAACTACGCAAAATTGCGCACAGACAGATATACCAAATATTTTTTATAGGAAAATCATATGAAATTTTCAAAATGCGGAATTTTTCGAAAATATTGATCGATTTTGACGGTTAGGGGGTCGTTGTAAAAGTATTGAGCTCTAGAATTCGAATATCGATGTTTCAGGGGTCAACGACCTCATTTAGTGCCATCTATGGCCATAAAACTGAATTTTGACCCTTTTCTTGAAAGGACCATATTTTGAAGACAGGTGGACCGATTTTCGAACTTTTATATTTTTTCTTGATCTATGGCCCAATGGCTTTCCAACCATACACCAATCGCGGCTAAAGGCCTTCCAGGCTAGAATTTGGAAATTACGTGTATATATAGCAAGTCGACTGATAGGTTAAAGAATAGGTTGAAGATGGAGAGAGTAAATAAAAGAC
>NW_022203412.1:0-1153 GCF_009176525.2 Contarinia nasturtii | reverse complement strand
AATACATTATGTATAAATATAATATGATAAAACACATTTCTCTCTCAGTGTTTTACTCTGAGAACGCTTTAATTTGGGCTTATTTCAAGGGGCTTATGACATATGTGAATCGCAAGAGTCTCATGTAAATTGAATCGTTGCGGCGAAACAGTAGCTCTTATTTTTCTCCAAATAATACTGCAACATGAAGTTTTTTTCACACGGTTTATTTGTTGTAATACAACAAATAAACTATTCTTAAAAAACTTTATGTTGCAGTATTATTTGGAGAAAAATAAGAGCTACTTCTTCTCCGCAACGATTCATATGTACGTCAGTTATACGCACAAAACAAATTATTGAGATTAATACTCCTTCGTTTGCCGAACATAGATTTGCATGAACTAGCTATTTGCCGCTATTGATTGTAATTCATTCCCATTTGTTAATTTGCTGCGATTGATAGTTACTGTTTTGTCTACGCAATCAACTGAATAGCAGCAACTAACCAGTTATCATAATTATCAATTTGTTTGAAAATGAAAATAAAAAGAGAGCGCAAGCGAAAAATATAATTAATATAAAAATATCCAATATCCATTGTGTCGGCTGAGATTGTGGTTATTGGTGTACTTGTTAATTGGTGTTGTTGTACATTAAATTCGCAAAGGCTAGCGATACGATGCTCATTTTATGATGTCCTTGGTCAATTCGAAAGAATTTTTTTACGTTAAAATTCTTGTTATTTACTGCGCACGCATTTTGTTGTTCCCCTATTGGCGGTTTCTTTATCTTTCAGCTCATTCTCCATAAGTGTTTTCTATTGGCCAACATTTACCATTTCAAATAGTTGCAGTTGATATATGTTGATTTCTGAGCATACCAAATTCCAAACAAACTTACACCGGGGGAGTAATATACACAAAGTTGTTTGTTTTCGATTTCATTCAATGGATGATTCGCCGAAGTCTTTCATTTGTGAATACAAATTCAAGCAATAAATGAATAACCTCTAATAATATCGAAATTGCATTAAAATTCTTTGCGGTTCATTACCGCTGCAGTATAAACGACACAGTCGGTCGAGCAGGCACATTTGCGCACACATTCGAGGTTCAGGCACCAGCAAATCAGCCGGCAGCTGAATAAAGCCGAGAGCAAATAAATAAAAAAA
>NW_022203411.1:0-1362 GCF_009176525.2 Contarinia nasturtii | reverse complement strand
TTCAAGCTGTTGTACAAAAATATCTTCGAAAGGTTAAAATGTATAACACAGTCAGCGCAACACAGGAACTAGACTTGGCCCATGTCACATATGAATAATTAATGTATTGGCAATCAAGAGCTCATAATAATTCCAGACAATCATGAAGATATGAAAAAAAAAAAAAAAAAATTTATCGTCAATACTCGGACGTTTGATCTGAAATTTCCTCACCAATTAGTCATAAGTTCATTTATATTATTATTTTTTATTATTTCCGTTTTATTTTTTTCATTTTATATTATTTATGTATTTTATTTATTTATTAATTTTATTTATTTTATTTATTTATTTATATCATTTATTTGGTTTGCTTATTTTTATTTTATTATATTTTTTGCTATGCTATTTGCCATTTTGTTTCAATGATGTTAACGTAATTTAGTTCTAAGTATTAATTATTGTATTTCCCCTGATTCTCCTGAGTCAGGCCGGTTTTGCCATGGCTTTCCGGACCCAATTCTGGTATATAAAGCTTCTCTTTTATACCATCCCTCCCCTGACTGAATTCTGTTTGCAAAAGACGCACCATGGGCGGAAATTACGCCGTATTGGGTCTCTGACCAGCATGTTCCCAGCTTGCTGGGAACACGTATTGGCGTAAATGTAGGCTTCGTAATAAATAAATAAATAAATAAACATTCGTAACTAGGAGCGGCTCCCATCTCTTCATACTCTGGTTATGACAAAAATTGGGATTTCATTGCAGTATCTCACTTCGCTCTTATTTATTTGCCGAAGCAATTGTAAATATTGTTCGAAAATGACGAAAACTAAAATTAATTTTCGAGTCACCATTGTTTACACACATACTATCGTGTATCGTTTGCTATGATTATTATAATATAATTATTTTTATTCTGTTAGTGAAAAAAGAATATAATTTACGTAGCTATTTTATATTTTGTCTTATGTCCTCTTTCTATTGTCCGCCTGTGCCCGTCAAATAGTACTTACTATAACTTCCGTTCGTCCGTCCGTCCGTCCGGATGACAATCATTGACATGGCTATTAAAAATCTTCAAATGTACAAAATAAAAGGATTTTTAGTTGTGTAGTGGTTTAAGTAAATGACAAGTGAACATGCGTGACAGGTGAGTGGTCAAGCTGTCACGCGTGTACGAGCTAACGGTTTCAATAAAGCGCATTCTTAATTCATACCTCAACCAGTTCACATGTGTTTCACTTTTATTCATTTCATTAATTGTAATCCGATATTGGCATGTGACTTAGAAGTAAAACCAAGGGGAAAATCGGTACTGAAATACTAAATATACTCAGAAGTATTGAAAAGTACCGAAAAGTACCGAAACGTATCAAAAC
>NW_022203410.1:0-1038 GCF_009176525.2 Contarinia nasturtii | reverse complement strand
TGAATTTATAATCAGCCGCACAAAAACCGCAATACACGAACTCAATCATTCACCGACATACACACGCGCGCTCTCGCTCATTCACCATCGCAATGATAAAGTTCTATGGGATTTATGCACATGCAATGAAAATGCGCTGAAATTTCTTCGTCTTCATATTACGATTTTCACATAATCTTCGGCAAATGAAATGGGTTAATATCTAAATAGCATGCTTAGGTATATTTATGTGCATCAATTTTGTGTATGCAAGTTATACATGTGTGCGTATTTGTGTGCTTGAGGTTTTGTGTTACGATCGATTGCGTTTCCATTTGTTTTGCTCTTTCTTTCTCAATACGAGAGAGAATATATGCCAAATGCACTCATGTAATCTTCCAGTTTGCATGCATTTGTTACACAAACACACAGATCACGTTGAGTTTGCTATTTCAGATCGTATATGAAGGTGAAGCAATGTGCATATTGGCAAATTACCACACACACACACACATGGATACAATTGCCGAAGAAGACGAGCTATCTGGCCCTATTACGAACATCACATTGTACACTGATTCTAATTGCGTGTAAACTCCGATATGAATCCAATTAATTTGAGCTGTGAGCGAGAGAAAGAGAGCAGTTTCTTTGCCATTCATTGTATTGGACACTGGTTTCACTAAGTGCCACACTTGTGTTATGGATATATACATGTAACTTGCATCCGTTTGGTTATTAAACAATGTGCTTAACTAATAAAAGCCTGGAGATAAGATTTTGATTTGCGACTACAGTCTAATACAAATGAATCATACAATTTATCACCTCATGGCACCGATTTTCGATTTCGAGAGATAACACGCACCCATAATTACGTATAAATTATTTTGATGTCGAGCTAAATTTAGGTCAATTCCATTTGGCTGTAAAATGTATTGTGTGTCATCGACACAAAATGCACATTAAATGGCTTGGTAATTTTCATGGAGACATTGTCAACGAAACTGCCCAAGTCAATTTTACCAGTTTATTTGCATTATGGATGGTTCAAACTGA
>NW_022203409.1:0-1371 GCF_009176525.2 Contarinia nasturtii | reverse complement strand
TTGGTTTCATGTGACAACAGATAAAAACCCAGCAGATTGTGCTTCTAGAGGATTTTTGCCATCACAATTACTTCAGCATAAAATGTGGTGGAATGGTCCAGATTTTTTACAAGATTCTCAATATTTGGATGAAATAAAGAATACCACTGTTAACCCCTTGAGTGAAATTTTGGCACTAAATTCTACGGTGCAACCACAGCAAGATTTTCTACCAAATGTTCATTCCTTCTATAAATTAAAACGAATAATTGCATATTCTCTTCGTTTCATTAATATTGGCAGAAAGCAAACATCAGAAAGGGGCCCAATTACCGCTGCAGAATTAAAAGATGCAGAAATATTGATTATTAAAATCATTCAAAATGACTATTTTTCAAGTGAAATTAAAATGCTTAAATCAAGTGGTTTTGTACAAAGATCAAGTAGTATCATACAACTAAGCCCATTTTTGGATGAAAACGGCCTCATTCGTGTTGGTGGTCGGCTTCGTAAATCTAATCTCGATTACGATGCAAAACATCAAATACTTCTACCAAAGAAAAATTTCGTAACATCGCTAATCATTCGTGGTGTTCATCTACTATGCCTTCACGGCGGACCAAGATGTACCGAATCAGTATTAAGGCAAACATACTGGGTTATAAATTCTCAAATTGAAATAAAGAAAGTCGTTAGTAAATGTGTCACGTGTTTCAGGCACAGAGCAAAGCCAATGAAACAAATCATGGCGGATCTCCCAGCCGTTAGATCACAAGATTCCATAAAACCATTTACGAATTGCGCCGTGGATTTCACGGGCGCTATTCCATACAAACTATCAAAAGGCAGAGGATCGAAAACCTCAAAAGCATATATAGCAGTTTTTGTGTGTATGAGTACAAGAGCAATGCATTTAGAGTTAGTCACAGACATGTCCGCGAATGGCTTCATTGCTGCTTTCAGGCGCATGGTGGCCAGACGTGGCATGGTGGCTAATATGTATAGTGACAATGGCACGAATTTCGTAAGAGCCAATAAAGATTTGCACGAATTTTTTTCACTTCATTGCGAGGAGTTTCTTAACGAATTGGCCTCAAAGGGCACAAGTTGGCATTTTTCACCAGCTGGTGGACCTCATTTCAACGGCTTGGCCGAGGCAGCCGTAAAAACAGTAAAAACGCATTTATTCAAAACTATTGGCCATACAGCGTTGACGTATGAAGAATTATGCACGCTTCTTTATCAAGTAGAGGCTTGTGCTAATTCAAGACCAATTTGCGCTATGTCAACTGATCCAAATGACACCGAATGCTTAACACCAGGCCATTTTTTGGTCGGTGGACCGTTGCTAGCTCCGGCTGATGAAAATCACGCCGAAACAAACATGAATTG
>NW_022203408.1:0-1633 GCF_009176525.2 Contarinia nasturtii | reverse complement strand
TATGAAACATCCATTATCCATTTACAAAATTCAAATACAACTAAATCAAATTCAAATGATCATATCATAAAATCTTATGCAAATTTATTCAAAATGAAGAATCTTTATAATAATACAAAGAAGTAATCATACAATAGCTTTGAAATAACTAAAAACAAATAGAAATAATAGAATCCAACATCCAATCATCCAATTAACTCATTTTCTCAAACTTTAATAATAAAACGATTAATATAAAATCGAAGATAACAGATCTAAATCCATTCATACAATCATATGATTCTATGAAAAACTTTCCGATACATTAAACATAAAATATACAGGTCTAATCTAAATGAAATTAATATTGATATTGATTCAAAATGTGTTTAGAAACAACTTTATACAAAAAATCCAATGTTCAATGGATAAATCATCCAACATACATTCATATAATTATCTCATTGGATTAAACTTAATGAAAATTGTCAGAACAAAATTAAATCAATCTTAAATAAAATAAATAATAAATAAATAAATAAACAAACAAAAGAAAAGTTTTTTCACTGAAAATTGAAACTGATTCGTGTTCTTCCATTATTGTTCTGCAGTTCGTCGAAGAAGTGTCGCTAATCCAACCATCCAATCATCCATCATCCACTACCTATATTTATATTTACTTATTGATAAGGTGCTTCACGTGTAATGTCGAATGGGTCGATTAAATTTTACTTTTATCTCTTTTTATTTAATATTTTAATTCAGAACGATGAAAACTCTCTCTATCATTGATCCATGGATGAAATAACATATATCATATCCGTGGATGTACCTTAACTCGCTTCTATCCAAGCATTTTCTTGAGGAATCATCCACGAATGGATGATGGATGTAACTTATCCAATCCTTGTTTTATTAAAATTATTCCATGGATGATTGGATGTTGGATAATGGATAATTTGGGGGACCATTGACACTGAGCCCTTTATTTCAATTTGAGAATTTATGACCCAGTATGTTTGTCTTAATACTGATTCGGTACATCTTGGTCCGCCGTGAAGGCATAGTAGATGAACACCACGAATGATTAGCGATGTTACGAAATTATTCTTTGGTAGAAGTATTTGATGTTTTGCATCGTAATCGAGATTAGATTTACGAAGCCGACCACCAACACGAATGAGGCCGTTTTCATCCAAAAATGGGCTTAGTTGTATGATACTACTTGATCTTTGTACAAAACCACTTGATTTAAGCATTTTAATTTCACTTGAAAAATAGTCATTTTGAATGATTTTAATAATCAATATTTCTGCATCTTTTAATTCTGCAACGGTAATTGGGCCCCTTTCTGATGTTTGCTTTCTGCCAATATTAATGAAACGAAGAGAATATGCAATTATTCGCTTTAATTTATAGAAGGAATGAACATTTGGTAGAAAATCTTGCTGTGGTTGCACCGTAGAATTTAGTGCCAAAATTTCACTCAAGGGGTTAACAGTGGTATTCTTTATTTCATCCAAATATTGAGAATCTTGTAAAAAATCTGGACCATTCCACCACATTTTATGCTGAAGTAATTGTGATGGCAAAAATCCTCTAGAAGGTAGAAGCACAATCTGCTGGGTTTTTATCTGTTGTCACATGAAACCAA
>NW_022203407.1:0-4642 GCF_009176525.2 Contarinia nasturtii | reverse complement strand
AACGCACCCATTTGTTTATAAGTTTGTTATTAGTGCTGTCGAGCGTTCCATAAACGTATAAGTACATTTGTGCTACATACAGCACATTTTTGTTCCAGCTGTAACACATATATGCACTGACCGGTATCGACAGATAAATTGATTGCAAACGATTGCAAATGGATGCTAATATCGGAAAATACACTGCTGTCTGTGGCACAAATATATTTCTTTTTACCCGTTTTTACCGCACTCAGCAAAAAAATGATGTATGAATATTCATTAAAGAACATAAAAATATTTACATAAAATTTTACCTTTTGACATCTTCAACACATATATTTTCAAACATTTTTTCACTGTTATTTTATCAAAATATTAAACTCACTTTAATTTTAATAAAATACTCGAAATTTCTCAAACACGTTTCATATCACATTCCATGAAATGTCAAAAATACACGAACTAAATGTTGCCCGATGTTGTCCGGTAGGTGTGTGCGGAAAAGTAGAATAACATTTCATTCAAAATTAGGGATTCCTCCCATACAAATTTTTCGTTCTTGGGCCAAAAATCGGAAATGTTATATGGGGAGTTCCCCTCCTTTTGATTGAAATTATTTCAAATTTGGTGAGATTATGCATTTTGGCACGAAAAACAGCTTCACAAGTTCCCACGGTGATGAAGTAATGTGTTGGGGTGTTTTTACTTTTCCGCACACACCTAGTGTGTAAGGTAAAGTATTGGAATCGGTCGAAAAATTAACACCTATCAAAAATGTGTTTTCTGGTTGTTTTTGGGGCCAGGGAACACGAATCTAGAGTTTTTTCGATGTCCGAATGTATGTGCGCACCCTGTACCCTGTACCCTGTACGCAAAAATTTGTTGACACGATAACTTTCAAACAAGAAAAGTAATTCAAAATCTGACTTCACAGGATGATTGGGGGTGCCGAGGAATAGAAACCATTAGATTTTTAGCGACTTTGGTTGATAGAGTAAAGTGTCATGCCTGGTGTGATGCCCATGGCCATCCATGGGAAAAATTCAATTTTTCTTCCAAAAGTGATATTTAATGTATTCTTAATCACTCAAAAATGTGTACTGGGGGGTTTTTGGGTACGAGAAAACCGAATATGACGTTAGTTTTGCGATACAATTCATTTTCGACATACTTTTCATACAAAAATTTCAAAAAATTTATATTTTTGTATGGAAGCCATGCCTGTATGATATCGTAATGAGCTGAAACTTTGCACAGGTTATTTTTATCACACGAAAATACCATTCCGAGAGTTTGAAGACATTTCAATGCATATTAGGGGTACCCCCCGAACAAAATTTTGGATTTTTCGCTCAAAAACGAAATTTTGTATGGAAAGTACCCTTATTTTTAATTGAACGTTTTCCAAACTCTCGGAATGTTAATTTTTTGTGAGAAAAATAACCTCTGCAAATTTTCACTTGATACGATATCATATAGGCATGGCTGCGATACAAAAATTCCCATTTTTAGTATTTTTTGTATGAAAAGTGCTTCGAAAATTATTTGTATCGTAAAACTAATGTCAGATTCAGTTTTCTCGTGAATTCAAATTACAGTAAAAGATATGTAATAAATGCATGTTGTGGATCACAGTGCGGGAAAGTTCATCATACGGATGTAAGACATTTTATTTTGATTTAAAATTGATCAAATTTCTTTCGGAATAGTTTCTTTTAAGGAAATAGCTAGGGGAGGGGGTAGACACCGTTTGCAATATTCTTCATTTGCAGCTAATCCATTATTCTCGCTATTTTTACTATTCTCACTATTCCGACGATTCCCAAAAATTCAATGATAATAATAATAATAATAACTGCACCGAACAGCGTTCCTTCGCCTTGGTGGTTTATTGAAAATATTTTGATTAAATAAATATAATATGATATAATTTGTATTTTTATCAAGCATTTTTGAGAGTGTAACTGAAAAATTGTTGCTTCTCTCCTTACATGTAAATAATATAATATTCATAAATTAATTTTGCAACTACTAATCCATAATAAACATTTTGTATTTATCTGTTTTGCTTTAAATAATTTTCTATTCTTTGTTTAACTGTTGATAAATTTACTTCTAAATCAATTAAACTTTTATCACTGTTTTGCAATTTTTTGCCATAATAATCGTTTTCTATGCATGTCAAAGATCAAAAATAGTTTACTCTCGACAAAAATTCAATTTATTCTTCATAATCAACTTATTTTTAACTAAACTTCAGTTTTCACCTGATTAGCAGCTTTTATTTTACATTTATTTATATTTTTCAGATTTATTTTTATTATTTTTTATTTTTAAGATTGATTTTTCATTTAAATAAACAATGGGCGAAAAAAAAGTTGGTCACCTTTGAGATGAAGGCAAAATATTATATTGAAAGATATGCACAAACCAACTATGTGATTTTGAAGATTACGTCAAATGACAACATATACCCATTATACAATCATTGTCTATTATATATTCAAAAAACACATAAATATAAATAACCATTTAATTTATTATAGAACTGAAAGAAGCGTTTGATGCTGAAGCTCAAGAGATTTTAAAACCACGTTTGCTTCTTACTGCGGCTGTTCCTGTTGGTCCCGATAATGTTCGAGGTGGCTACGATGTACCAGCTGTCGCAAGTTATTTGGATTTCATAAATTTAATGGCTTATGATTTTCATGGTAAATGGGAACGAGAAACTGGACACAATGCACCTCTATATGCACCATCTTCTGATTCTGAGTGGCGCAAACAATTGTCTGTAGATAACGCAGCAAAGCTATGGGTTAAGTTAGGTACTCCGAAAGAGAAATTAGTTGTTGGAATGCCCACCTATGGACGTACATTCACTTTGGCAAATAATGCTAAAACGAGCCCAAACTCACCTGCATCTGGGGGTGGTAAACAAGGTGAATACACAAAAGAAGGTGGTTTTCTGGCATATTACGAAATTTGTGAAATGCTCTTAAATGGGGCCGTTTACGTTTGGGATGATGAAATGAAAGTGCCCTATCTGATCGATGGCGATCAATGGGTTGGTTTTGATGATGAAAAATCAATTCGTCATAAAATGAGCTGGATAAAAGATAATGGCTATGGTGGTGCTATGGTATGGACTATTGATATGGACGACTTCAGCGGGAATATTTGTGGTGGGAATGTGAAATATCCCCTAATTGGTGCCATAAGGTAGCGTGAACAAATTAATTTTATTTAGGTTTAGTTAAACTTTCGTGTTTATTCATTCTTGCAATAAGATGAAATACTAAATATAAGCCGATAAATTTTTGGGCTCTGTGAGTTGTCACGAGTGATTTTGAGCTAGGAGTTGTTTTAATAATAATTAATTTGTACTCAATTCGTACTAATTTGTACTGCCATTTTTAGAATTTGTAATAAGCGGGAAGTATGTCCTTGTACAACTTTTTTTAAAACTCATCTGATCGGAAAACTAAATATGACAATATTTTATACTCAATTTGTACTCTCTAAAAAACATTTGTTGTGGCAAATTCATCCATTATCGGGCATATAATGACGGTCAATATTGGGGTCGGATTTGAGTGTAGTTTCAGTCATTTTCTACGTCGCAATGGAAAGAAAAAAGAGAAAAAATAAACTCAGTTAGTAAGTATGAATCAACATCAATATACTATCGGTTAAGCTCAATAAATGATACTCACGAGTTATTTTATATACCGAACTGCCATCACTTCGGTCAAGACCACAAAACTCAAGCCCAGTATATTGGGTGTAGGCATTAATTTCCGGAATCTGACATCAGATGTCACCACTTGCTTGTGCGTTGTAATAGATCAATGACATGTACGTCGTTTGAAAGGCCTATTCAAATGCTGTCAAAATCAGTCAAGAGTGTTTCACTGTTTGTGCGCATCATATTTTTTTTCAACGATGGAAAATTTTGAAAATTGGCGAAAAAAACAGCATTCGCGAGAAGTTTTGTTTAGCTATTTTTTTGCAAAGAAAACTGCAGCTAAAAGTCATTGTTTACTTGTGAAATTGTATGGCAAACATATTCTCGCAAAAACACAATGTTACGAGTGGTTTCAACGATTTGAAAGTGGTGATTTTGATGTTCAAGACAAAGATCGCCCAGGTCAGCCAAAAAAGTTTGAAGATGAAGAATTGCAAGCATTATTGGACGAAAACTCAGCCCGAACGCAAAAAGAACTTGCACTGGAGTTGAATGTCGACCAAAAAACCATTTCAAGACGTTTGCATGCAATGGGAACGATCCGAAAATTAGGAAAACGGGTACCACATCAACTGACTGAAAATCAGCTCGAAGCGCGAATTTCAGCATGCAGAAAACATCTCAAAGAACACAAAAAAACATAGTTTTTTGTGTCGAATTGTTACTGGAAATGGAAAATGTGTGTATTACGACAACCTCACTCTACTGGTTATTCTTTGTTTGTACATATTTTTCAATTTACAACTTGCAAAGGTGTTTATGAGTGCTTTTAGTGTTGCAATTTTCTTTATTTTTAGGTACTGTTGAATGGAAATTATATATTGAAAACTAAAAACAAAATAAAAACGAATAAAAAATTAATCATTACAACAGTAACCTCCCGAATATGAAAAGAACCAAAAATACCTTTTTTTG
>NW_022203406.1:0-1190 GCF_009176525.2 Contarinia nasturtii | reverse complement strand
CCATGACAGCATCTTCGTTTTACTTGACCAATCACAGAGAAGCAAAACGAAGATGCTGTTATGGCGGACCAAAATGTTACAATTCCAAATAAGTTTCCTTTTCTATTTTAACGGTAGGTGTCGCATTGGTATTACTTTTTACATTAGATTCTTGTTCAATCTATGAAAAAAAATTGAAATTATTGTTATTTTTAAACAAATAAATTTAAAATATAGAGAATTTTTATGATAAACGTAAGAAGAATATTTCATGATATGTTTCTTTTTTTTACTCGACCGTTCAAAAATTATGCATGTTGAATGAAGAGCTTATATATTGTCAAGCCAAAAAATGTATCATTAAATCAGCGCCGTATATCGGATTTATTTCGCTTAGCAAAGGGGGAAACGTCGTACTCGCTCCTTTGAAATGAGAAATGCATTTATAATTCACGCGTTTTGTTAATAGTTCTTGATGCTAATGATATGAAGATAGTTTTTAACCATGCTAAGCATGTGAGTAATAAAATGAATTAATCATTGAACCATATTGATAACATGCATAATACATAATCAAAATTTGTTGTAGCATGAACCGATTGATGACGTCAAAAATTTTGTATGTGAAGTTTGTGGCCGAAAATTCCGACGGTATGTGAAATTGATTTCGCGAAAAAAATTTCTCATCCAAATCACAGGGGGGTAATCCCCCCTTCGTACATTACTGATATACAATATACATATACGTTTAAACCATATGGTAGCAGCAAGAGCAAAAAAACCTATTACCGCTTCTCGAACCATCTCGATTCATGAATATACACAACCATTTTTTTTAAAAACTCAATATATTGGTAAATAAATAACAGTGACACTATATCTATCAAATTTAAACACTCCCAGTCTATTCTATTAATGAAGATTCCCATCAGAAGTTTTCTTATTCTTAAAGTTCTCATATTTCTCTTTAGCCCTGGAATGTAAGTGATCATACTCTTGTTGACCCAATGCTTTGACCATTTTCCGGAAAACTCCGTCTTTGTTTTGCATCAATAAGTACGGTGCATCGAATTCAATCGCAACGCCAGCATCCATAACTATAACCCGATCTGAATCGATGACAGTATTAAGTCGATGAGCCACTGTTATAACTGTTGAGTCGAAAAATTTCTCACGTATTGTCTTTTGAATCATTTCATCAGTTCTATGTA
>NW_022203405.1:0-3085 GCF_009176525.2 Contarinia nasturtii | reverse complement strand
TCGAGCGTATCGCATATGAAAAAAATATCAAAACACTTTCAATTGCCTTTTAGAAAATATTTGATTTTCAAGTAAACGAACGGAATACGCTATTTCTATGGAGTTTTTTTTTAATTCCAATGGTATTCGAGAGATTGGTTTTAAATAATAAATTAGTAGTCCTGAAAAGGACTGTTTTTTTGTTTTGTTGAATTTCTTAATTTTGAATTAGTTTTGAACTAAAATTATCCTAGTCAAAAAAGCATGTAACTACATGTATTACATTTTCTTTCATCGATTTCAATGGGGAGAATAAATATTTGAAATTAAAATCTTATTTGTGTTGCCATATATCGAAAACTTATATAAACGTATAAACGTCAACGAGCAACACCTGCTCTCATACTACTTTCGAACTAGAGGAGTTGAACCATTAGACACCTAATCACACCGGTACGAATGAAAAGAAGAGGAATAAAAATGAAGTCTGTTTATATATCCAAATGAAATAGAATTTTTTCTTCTATGCGAACAACAAACATTTAACCAATTAATTATATTTCAATTTTTGTAACATCAATAAGACATTTTGCTGTATATACAACCTTTTTTAAGTTCAATATGTGCTGTATTTTCGGTGAAGCATGTTGAAACTCATATATATTTGAGGGGCACGTTAAGCAATCGGTCCCATATTACCAACTGAGTTCGATTCGCGTAGGCTTGATTGTAGTAGATGGTTCCGAAAGGATTGTGACACACTGCGTTAGTATTAGTACCATTTCCAACAATACATTTTTTATTTTTCATAATTTATGTTAATTTACTTGTGTTAAAAAGTTGACGGTCACATTGGCCAAATTCGAAGACAAATTACGATTCTAATAATGATATTATTCATTCGCAGTTTCGAAGGACTGTGGCAGATATCACAAAACCTGAGCACGATGACTTTTACCTGATAAGATGGCTCAACGGTAAGTTCGAGAGATAATGTGGAAAATCAGTAATACATATATTTCATTTTAGCACGAAACTGGGATGCAGATGCAGCGGAAAAAATGCTACGAGAAGTAAATTAAATTCATATTTTCAATAATAAAATAAAATAGAATTAACAAAATATGCCGAAAGTTCTATAAATGTTATCACTTATTTTCAGTCGATAAAATGGAGAGAACGTTGGAATGTAGATAATATTTTGGATTGGAAAACACCCCAACCGTTATCCGACTTTAGTCCCCATGGAATCAGTGGTTTCGATAGAGAAGGATCGCCAAGTAAATCTATTGATAACTTGAAATTTATGCACATTTATAATCTCTCTCTTTCTATATCTCCAAAAAATCTCCAACCCTAATCAATGAATCGAATAGTAATCGTTGTACCATTTGCTGGAATGGATATGTGGGGTATGTACACTGTAAAATAGAAGGGATTAAATATTAATCATTTGGGATTTTTCATCAAAATAATCCAAAAGGATTAAATTTTAGCACTGTAGGATTAAATTTAAATACTTACTAATTGTAGCGAATTGTAGGACCACGTTGAAATCCCGCACAAAACCCAGGGCTTACGGCCGAGAGCTCCGCGCTTGATCCAGATGAGAACGCAATGTTCGTTGTGTTGTTTGTTGATTCTGAAAATGACAATGATTATATCAATTTCTAAATATGAACGTAAATTAAAAGTATGTGTAGCTTCAATTGATTAGATAAATTCAATGCAGAATTATTGAAATGATTACATACTTGATTGGATGCTGCTCGTCTTGATTGTCGAGCTCGTGCTGGTGGTTCTTCTTCTTCAACATGCCGTTGAAATGCTGGATGTAGCTCTATATTCATAACAGCACACCATCCTGTTTGTTTGTAAGGAATAAAAAAAAACGAATTCATTGTCTATTGTTCATATTAAACTGAGAGCATATCAATTTAACAAACACAAACCTTTGTAGAGAATGTTACGACCTGCATTTGCATCACGATTCCAGGTGATAGTACGCCCAATTCGAGTTTTCTCTTCATATTTACGAAATTTTGGTGCCATACGTGGACCATCAGTACGGGGACGATGTTTTCGTTGCTGCGTCAAGTTGCGATTGCTTTTTCGTGATTCAATCGGACCTTGGGCTTTTCCAAGCACATTTTCTCCACACAATGGTTCGCATCCATGGCATGTGAGATAGCGATATTTCTCCTTTACTTTGCCTCTTTTTGTCGGTTTTTCAAGTTCACGGAAGCACAACGAACATAATTTGGTCGTCCGAAATTCGTCCATCTCGACCACTGTACATTTACGGCGACGTTTCAACTTCTCGAACAAATCTCGCACCTTCGATCGAATATATCCTCGGGCTGGTGAATCTGCCGCAATGAAACGATCACCGACAAATATGAACGTTTGCTTACCATCGATGAGCTTGGTTGCATATGCATCAAGTGCTCTATTCGTGTCAATGTACTGGAGAAATGCTTGCAAAGCGTATTCATACTGTGTGTATGCTGTGAACTTTTCTTCAAAATGACGCAAAATATGATCAGCATATGATTTATGGTCTTCGGCTCGTGGACCAGGCTGCTCATCAAATGACTAACGATGTAGACGCATCTTTTCATCGATTTCAATTGTCAGCTTTTTGCGCCATTTGTTCCGTCGCGATGAATTTATCATATCTTGGTATTAGCCCGATGTCAATCGAATGATTGTTTCAGTGCGATTATTTCGATCGTTGAAATTGTTAATGCGCACACCACCAATGACCAAACGTAGTCAGGGATCGAGACCATACACTTGTTGGCTTTTCAGAAGCATCTCTTGTGTCTCTTTCATACGCTCTTCATCGTCTTTTTCAATGATGAATTTTGTTCGTTCCATCAAAAATGACATACCGACACCATCTGTTTGAATGGAGCTGTCGAATTTTATTGTTGCATGGCCATCATTTTTGTTTCTCGGTTCTCTTTCGATGCTATCGATGTCGAAATACAGACGCCATAATACATCCCATAAGCCGAATATTGCGTTAAACATATATTTTGCTACATGCTACGACAACGCCATCTCTGTTTCCCCATGTGTGTAGAGTATGTTCAATATTGAC
>NW_022203404.1:0-2980 GCF_009176525.2 Contarinia nasturtii | reverse complement strand
TCACGAATATTATATAAAATTTATATTATATTTTATAAAATTTAAAAAATGACTTGAACTTCATAAACGTCTTGGTAAAATCCGACTTTTCTTTTGAGTTTATAAAAGTGGAACAACTCCATATGAATCGTTGCGGCGAAAGAGTAGCTCTTATTTTTCTCCAAATAATACTGCAACATAAAGTTTTTTATGAATAGTTTATTTGTTGTATTACAACAAATAAACCGTGTGAAAAAAACTTCATGTTGCAGTATTATTTGAAGAAAAATAAGAGCTACTGTTTCGCCGCAACGATTCATATGTTCGTCTTACATCGAAATCTCTTAGAACAGGTGGATGATATTTTTCCCATTCACGAACTGGAATTATCGTAACTGGCAGATCATGTACAAGTCTTCTATAATTATTTGAGTTATGTGGAGCCTAAAATATGTTTAATACAGATTTATTCTTTCGCATAATAAATTAATTAGCTGATGATTTATAATACAAATATCAAAATAAGAGAACAAAGCAGATACGCTTTTAATAAATTTTAACGTCGAAAAATGTTCCTTGGGATTATATGCATAGTTTCCACGAATTCCAATGGAATGGATCCACTTGTTTCTTTCACTTCCAATAATATTTCATTTGACAACATAATGTGAACACAACCCAATACATTAAGTTTTATATTGAAAATACAAATCTTACGCTCAAATAAAAAAATAAACAATTTATTCGAAAAGAAATAAATAAAACTCTGCAGAAGAACTCTTTTACTAGTCATTCATTACATTTATTTTTCTTTATTTGTGGAATTATTATTTTGAATTTTCGAAATGCAACTGACATCTTTCTGACATTTTTCTATCCGCGCGGTGTATATGTGTCAAACCAAATCCAGTAGTTAGTATAAACAACTTTTGCACCAACCGATTTTGTTTACAATAAAACTTTGTTTTGTTTTCAACAGGATTTCTTGAGAATTATATGAGAGTGTTTGAAGCGTGGTTTGGGCGATCAATTGGTTTTATTGTCATTTCAAAAACGATTTTGTGTGTTCAGAATGCTGTTCCCTGTGGAATGGATATATTCACAGTTGGTTTTGTGCGGTTTTGTGACTCTCTTTGTTTTAATTTCGAAATAACAGAGTGTTGATAAAATTAACTGTGAATATTCCAACAACATTTCGATCGGCAAAATATTTGATGTCACGTTGGAAATAAATTTCATCATTCGATTTAGAATACAGAGTCACTTTGTTGAGGTAAGAGGTGATATTTATAATGCACTCTTCATTACTGTTTCATTTAATTTGTGATAGAAGTGTTTATATCTTATTGTGTTTGTGATCTATGCTATATTTGGTGTATTTTTTTCTTTAATTTTTGTACAATAGATCAATACCGCAGTACGTCGTTGAAGATGACTCTAAATCAAGTGCTGCGGGAAGAGTATCGTGTACCATTCATCGATCAGGTCACATACTGGTGCCTTTCGGCCACAATGATTACGACTCTGGCGTCATTACTGTTTTTGTTCAAAGCAAACAAAGCCTTTGACGATGAAAATGTTCGATTTTTTAAAGGCGAATCTGATGAATACACGAATGATGAATTCAATAAATACGTGAATGGTGTAATTGGTGAATGTTTCACCTCGGTATTACAAGAAAATTACCACAAATTACCGCTTGCATTTCGACGAACTGTGGAGCAAGCATGTCCTGATTTTCTTCGTCCAGAAAATTGGCCAGCTCGCGAGGGCATGGGGAACGCATTCAATCATCTCATCACTCAGTACATAACAAACGTGAAAAATAACATCAAAGTATGGGCATTCAGTCGCATCAAGAAATTTTTCACGCTAAAGCGCTACGAACTGAATTTGAATCGACAAGGAAATTTCATCACTGAATTGGATGTAAAACGTGCGACGAAGATCGTAATGTTCCAGAGTAGAGTCGAGAGAAACGCGAACATCGATCTTCTATTAAACGAAGCAGCAGGCATTGGATTGCCAATCAATGTACACTTTCAGAATCTCATTCGTGATCGCTGGTTCCAAACCATTCCAATATTTATAAACATTCAGCGACAAATTTTCGATTTTCACGCGAAATATGAAATGTTGAAACAACGCTGGTTCCAATATCGACGCGATCCGAACAACAAAGTCATGCCGACCACTCCACTCCCGCCAAAAATAAAGAATTTTTTAGTAGTTCCAATCCACGATTTCGATATGAAACATATCCGCATCGATATCCATCTTTTTTATTTGATTGCGCGCAAATTTGGAGCATTGAAATTGGCAAAAGGAAAACGCGGTCAGCCAATAAACATTGAAAAAACTGAATACGATAGCAATCCAGCTATCTATTGGGATTTAATATTTGACCTGCCAAAAATTTCGAAACTTGGAAATGGTAAGGAATTCAATTTTGCTGTGGCAACCGATAGTGTGGCAGTTTCGTTATGTTTCGTGAATCATTTGTTTACTTCTATGATTTTTTGTTCGTAAATCTCAGGAAAACATCACAATTGATGGTCCAAAATACCATTTCAAAGCGAAATATGGCAAACGCAAGCGTAAATCCGATCAATGGACTGAATTGTTGTAAAAAAAACGGGAGCTCGACTATAAACGCTATGCATTTTTTCCATCGCCGAAAGGACGTTCACATTGGATGTGTTACATCGCTTATTATGTGGAAATGATGAAACCAGCTATGGCGGTGTACACAACAAGACAGTTTATTCGATTCCGTCTTGATAAATACATCGAAGAGAATCGGGCCAGTGACAAAATCGCGGCATCACTGACGAAAAAAAAGTCGGCGCTCGTTTTTATTCAAGGGGCATTTTACTATATGCGAATGCCATTTTATACGGAATATATGAAAATTTTCCTATTCATACATGAAATATACGAAGCAAAGTATATTCATCCGCATCAACATCTATGAAAATTCGTACATTTCATTCGCAACCAT
>NW_022203403.1:0-2113 GCF_009176525.2 Contarinia nasturtii | reverse complement strand
TAAACAAATTAATTTTTTTATAAAAAAAATTTTTTAATAAATTTTTTAATGAAAAATGTTAGAAAAATATTTTATGACATATTTTTTTCAACGATTCAATAATTATGAATGTGTATGCATTTTAAATGAAGAGCTTATATATTGTCAAGCCAAAAAAGTATTATTGTGAAATGACAGAGTGACATTTACATCAGCGCCGTATATCGAATTAATTTCGCTTGGCATAGGGGGAAATATTTTGACAGATAGTACTCGATCCTTTAGTTATGTAAATTTAGATTGTTATTCACACATTCATTCTATTTTCAATTCACACATTTTTTCTATTTTGTTAACAGTTTGGACAGTTGCATCAATAGCATCGTCATTAACATTGTTTTATTGCTGATTTTCACTCATTCGGACTGTTGGATTTGGTAAGTTATATATTTCATTAATTATTGTAGGTTCGCTTAACTGATATTTAGTTCATTTTTTTTCTTCTTCTATTCAAAAAACAAAATTGTCAAAATTATATTTTCATTTCAACGTCAATCGAAGTATTTCTCATAACGACATTAAAATAGTTCAAATAATTTTGTTTTTTTGTTGTTTTCTTCAAAAAACATAGCGCGTTATGGAGGAAATGCAATGCATTGTTTGCGGTAGCAAATTTGTCTCTCAAACCACATTTCTTGATCATGTCAATTTTCAAAGTCCAGCGTCATTTTTAAAGGCAACAAGAAATCTGAATTTGGACATTGATTTAAAAAAGAGATTTTTTTATAGATACATTCAGTATCTATGTGATAAGTGCTCTATACAATTAAATATTATTGATTAAACTGAATTAAAACGACGTGTGTTTATTGTTTTTATTTTTTTATTTTCAGTCGAATTGGAACTCAGTCAGGAACTGACAGGAATCATGTCGGACAGATCAATTTGCACGAACGTTGCTATATTCAGAAGTTCCACAGTATTACACATGGAAAAACAAAACTTGGAATTTACGTAAGCAAGGAAAACCAGTTGAAGGTCACCCAAATATATTTTCAACTGATGCTATTGGCAGGATCTACACAGTTCATCCAAACAATATGGATTGTTATTACAGTGAATCTAATATTTTTGGTAGACAAAATTTTGCATGACACACTCCACTCACACGCCATTCGCATATGAATCCTATGTTAGTGGAGAGTTTCTCTGCTTACTTTGCTTGTTATTTTGTCTATAAAAAAAATTAGATTCACTGTATTTGCGTTTATTGTTAGTTAATGTCCGTGGACCAACATCGTTTGAATTTTTACGAACAGTTGATGGTTTTTTATGTGCTACATATCGGGAAGCATGTAAACGTTTAAATTTGCTTGAAGATGATGCACATTGGAATAATACATTAACTGATGCTGCTATTTCATCAACTCCACATCAAATGTGTACGTTATTTGCAATTATAATATGTTTATGTTCACCAACAAGTCCACTTGAATTATGGAGGAATCATCGAGATAGTATGTCTGAAGATATTTTACATAGAATACGTCGTACAACATCAAATCCAGACATGGATTTTACTCCAGTAATGTACAATGAAGCATTAATCATTATTGAAGATTTGTGTTTATTAATTGCAAATAAAACGTTATCACAGTTAGGAATGATTGCACCTGATCGCCAAATGAACGACGTTACTAATCGAGAATTAGAACGTGAGCGTGATTATGATTTAAATGCATTGAATACATATCTGCAAACTTATGTTCATCCACACAGGCCAAACCGTGGTTGAGATGTCAAATCACAAATGTCATTAGTTGTCCCTATCGAAATCTGCTGTCAAGCGAAGTATATATTGGTTATTGTATTACATTTCGTACGGGATTTATTTATTATATAAATATAAAAAAAAACAATGTGAAATGTGAATAAAAAAGATAAAAAATTAATGTCGTGACGAATTATGTGAAAAAATAAATATTATATTTCAATTACTCAGCGGAAAGTATGCTTGAATACGCCTATACCGCTGCACAGCGGTACCAATATATACAAACACATAAAGGTCGACCCGCTTTAGATAACATTTCTATTTTCAGGGGCGTCGCCAAGAATTCGGTTGGGGGGGGGG
>NW_022203402.1:0-1253 GCF_009176525.2 Contarinia nasturtii | reverse complement strand
TTTGGTCAGAATCGAAATTTTAAGCTGTCATTGATGCTTAAGTGGATGTTATATGGTTCAAATTTGACACAGCTCAACAGAATCGAACAAAGATTCTTTGTACGTGGTCATACATACAATAGTTGTGATCGGTGTTTCACCGCGATTGAGAATACAAAAGCAAAGTCGACGCAAGAATTATTCACGCCAAACGATTGGATCAAATTGATTTCAAATTCAAATAAGAAATTTCAAGTAATCAACATGGAAAATGAGGACTTTTTTTCATCAACGCTGCTTGAAAACCTAATACTTTCCAAAAAAGTATCGACCGATGGAAAAAAAATCAAATGGTTTAAATTTAAAACAATAATTTTCGATAAAAGTGAAATGAACTCTCTAACTTTTCTGAAAATTGATGGTGGCAGCGATATTGTCTCATCATTTGAATTAAAACATAAATCATTGGCTTTAGACGCATTTCCATTAATAAAATTAAGATTACTTCATAACAATGATCGAGCACTTTCAAAAGAAAAATATGAAGATTTGTTGTCATTGTTGCAATACATTCCGTCAGAGTATCATAACTTTTATCACACTTTGAAATACACAAATGCCCCAAGAGAAGACTACGCACAAGCAAGTCGCCAATCAAGCGACGACGAAGAAAGTGATGATGAATAAATTTTTGTTATCTAGTTAATTCATTCAAATCATTCAATAAAAAAAATTTGATTATTTCTTTTTCAAATATGAGGAGAGTTCTTATTTTTTTACTTGCAGAGAATAGCCGAGAGTATATTTTAGCCAGTAAGGAGTGGGTAATGTATTCCGAGCTAATTGTTTTGACGTAAAAAAGGTTGAATTTAAATTCATATATTTTGTCAAAGCGTATGATTTTGCTGAACTCTTTTTACTTTTGAAGGTAGATATGTTATATACCGAGAAAGGGAAATTAGGTATTCTTCTGTTTTTTAAGCAGTAAAAACATAAAAATAAAAATGAATTAAAATAAAATTGAAAATATAAAAGGAACCGTTTATTTTGAATAAATAAAAATGGGCCCGTAAATTTGTTTTGATTTAAATCGAATACTAAAAAAAGTTTCAATAGAAGTGAGTTATAAAATTATTTTCAATGGCGTGTGAAATAAAATATATAGTTCACTTTTATTGAAACTTTTTCTTTGACTTCCTTTAATCTCAAGATTTTTTTGGGTTCCATTTCTATTTTGAATTTTTCGAGAAGTAGTTTTTATTCTACCCCATTCA
>NW_022203401.1:0-1458 GCF_009176525.2 Contarinia nasturtii | reverse complement strand
AATAATACTCAATCAAGAAAAAAAGTGAAAATAAAAATCGATCATAAATTGTGTTTGACTTTTATTTTCAATTTTTTTCTTGATCGACTTTTATTTTCACTTTTTTTCTTGATTGAGTATTATTTTCATAACACTTTATGATTGAGATTTTTTTTAACTTTCTACCATTATCTACTTTTATTCTAAGCGGTTCATATAGCAAGCAACCAATTTGTAACATTTTTCACCCATTTTAACGTTGAAAAATGTAACGCTTTGACCCATTTTGGTGGTCATTTTCGTGTTAAATAAAAGATAGATTATGTGTGTAGTTAATAACTACTAGTTATTACATTCCACAGCACAATATGAGCCCGACCCAACACAACGTTAAGTTTTAATATAATATTTCAATTCTAATGATTCATTTGTCGCAGAAAAAATAATAAACAATTGGTATACAAAGAAATTTGATTTTTGTTTCAGCAAGAGACATTTTTTAAGCGTATATATTATTATTTTTTATTTCATGAATTTAAATTCAAATTTCGAATTCGAGACCCATTGGAATGTGTATGATATTTGACAGTTGGCTGTTCTGCATGTCAAAATGAAGCCGACAGTATTTGTTTACATTCAAAAATTCGCCTTGTAATCATCGCATCGCATCACATCGTGTTAGTTTTTTTATACAAATGATTCCTTTCATGTGATTTCAATGTGTGTTGCAAAAGAATAGATTTATTTCAAAGTGAATTTAGTGAAGTTGTAATTCTTTTTACTTTTTTTTTTCATTTTTAATTGAGTGCAAATAGGCAGCAAAATGGGTCGTCACAAGAAGGCTGATCCAAACGTCGACCAAAGGTCAATAGAGCAAGGACTGCCGTCCATAGGTTTTAATTTTTCTACTAATTAGTAGAATTTTTATTAGTTTATTAGTTTCATCATTTTTATTATTTTATTACTTAGTAGTTCTTAGTAGCCACTAAGAAGTAATAAATATTATTTTACTAGCTACTAACAACTACTAATTATTAGGTCTTAGTAGATTTTTTATTAGAATTTTAGTAGATTTTTTATTAGAATGTTAGTAGATTTTTTATTAGAATGTTAATAGAAATTTCATTAAAACGCCTATTGATTCATTGGTGTAACTAATAAATAATAATTAATAAAAATTCTTATTAGTTAGTAGATTTTTTCCATTAGTACTTTATTATTTAGTAATTCTTAGTAGCCACTAAGAAGTAATAATTATTATTTTACTAGCTACTAACAACTACTAATTATTAGGTCTTAGTGGATTTTTTATTAGAATTTTAGTAGATATTTTATTAGAATGTTAGTAGATTTTTTATTAGAATTTTAATAGAAATTTTATTAAAACGCCTATTGATTCAATCACGATTGGTATTCGCTTACTATTCAATAGGCATCACATAGCAAGTTTATATGAAACTCTCGGAGACTGGGTATAGA
>NW_022203400.1:0-1477 GCF_009176525.2 Contarinia nasturtii | reverse complement strand
GGGGAACATCACAAACATATGCGAATTGCCAAGAACGATTTCCAGCGAACACAAAACCGCATCGATTCAAAGTATTCTACGGTTGCAAAGCGGAACCGATTACTTGACTACTGGACTACCATACTCAGTCGCTAGTCTACCAGATATAATTGTGGCAACGGTTAGCAAACGTGCTTTGCAAAAGGAATGGAAGGAAATTAAGCATAGAATTTGCAATGGCAATTATGAGGATTTGGCGAGAATACTTCGGAATGGGCGTTTAATGTCAAAGGTTAATGTTACCTACAAAAATTGGCCATTAAATGTTCAGGATGATGATGCTGATCCACAGACAGTTGTTTGGCACCGCGATATTGTTGCTGCAAAATGCATTATGCTCAAAGTCATGAATCAATTGACAATAGAGTCTATTCATCGTTTGAAGTTTTGGCTTCAAAGTACATAGGACTTTGTCGAATGTTTGGCGTAGTAGTGCCTGATTCGTTGAGAAGACCACCAAACAATGTCAACTGACAAGCAGCAGCATTGAATCCATAAATTCACAACAGAGTAAAATATGCTGACCAAATAGTGAAAACCCCAATACATGCGCGCACTCGCCCGCTTCGTCGCTGTGATCTACACCTTAAGCGTACATGTGATGATTGCGCATATATTGTTTCTTTGACGCAACCGCTGCTCTGCTTTGAACTGTATGTTTTGCACCGTGAAATCGATGATAACCAATAACTCGAATTCAAACTAATTATTTTAAGTATTGTTACTTTTCCGCACACATAGTGTAGGAAAGGTATTGTTAGGCCAAAAAATTAAAGTCACCCCAAAACATGTTTTCTATGCATATTTCATGTGCATCTTAATGTGCGTCGCTGTGTGTGATGTGTCCTGTGTCCTGTGACACCTTTTTTGTTACCGTGATAAGTCTTCTTACCGGATGATTTGGGATTTCGCGCATATTTCTATGCCTGATAGCTATGCTAAGCATAGCGGAGACGCAAGCCGCAACGCACCCGTCGCCATTCGATTCGAGCTATATTGTATGCGCACGGTCGTCTGCATAAACGAACATGTGCATTGTTCATATAGAGTGGACGGCGATGCGTCGGTTGCGTTTGCGGCTATGCTTGGCATATCTATGCTACCTAGCGTATTTAGGCAAACATAGAAATGTGCGCGAACCGGTCACTGATAAATTCTCATAAGAAGCGTGCGATTTCATAAGTTCGTGTAAGTTTTTGTAAGTTTTTCGTACAATTCTATAGCTTTCATCGAACTTATAAGTAGTCATTTTACCCTAGCAAAATTGATTTTTCAGCACGACCAAAGATAACATTAACTTTAATATGGAAAAAGGAAACCTTTCTTCATTTAATATGAATAATTTTATTTCATTTTTCCCAGCGTTAAAATGGTAATTGTAAGAACTTCAGACATATGTAGATACAATTTTTCTATGTAATTGATCACGTTGATACAA
>NW_022203399.1:0-1036 GCF_009176525.2 Contarinia nasturtii | reverse complement strand
TCTGGACCCTTTCACCTTCATTTTAGATGGGCCCAATGTGGAAATCAAAGAACTAGTAATATTCTTCGGTAATCATTCACCAAGGAAGTTCGTCACCAACTACAGAGTTATGATGGACAACAATGAGACCATCGCCAAAGCCATGAGCGTTGCGACAGAAGACATGGTTGTACGAAAGACATGATTATCAATGCAGGAGACGGCAACAACTCGTTTTTTGCAGAATGAATATACGAAACAGACTCAATAAGTTAACTACATTAAATTGTAACGCAGCATTTTTATTTAATCTTTTGTCGAACTTTATGACAAATTATTTCAAAAGAAGCATATTATCTTGGATTTAAAAAAGTGCGTGGCGAAAAAGCGTCTACAGATCTACAGAAATGTGTAATTGGACTTTTGAGAAGACGTCAGCTCACGTTTAAATCTGAATTGTGGAAGCTTTTCAAAATTGGATAAAACATATAAAAAATTAGATATAAAACATAAGTCACCAGTGCAACAAATTTAGTAGGAAGTTGACTGCTCAGTAAGGAAGACACTCTAATAATCAAAGTGTGTGAAATGAGGACTAATTTGAATGCAATGTGTTGAGCATATAACATCATTTTGACTGTCTTATTTTACATAGTAGATGTTGACTGAACTTTAATAGTTTTTTACTTTTTTTAGACAAGTTGGGTAAAGGTCTACCATATTTATTTATACATAGTCAGATTTATACTGGCAAAAGTTTTTTTCAAACATAATACGACCAATTGCCGGTTTCAATGAAGCTGATAACGAAATTTTATGTAAAAAAAGTACAATTGCGGATTCAAAATGTCCTCCGCGGAACCTACTTATTTTAATTCGGTGTTTGCGGACGTACTGGATAAAGAAACATCAAAGACAAGTGCGGATGTTCCTGATTGCATTTTCGAATCCTTTCCAAAAGAAATATTTTAATATGATTTTTATTTTATTCTTATTTACAGTCATCGCAACACAGCATGCTATCACACAGCCCACACAAAACAGTGGCGACAGTATT
>NW_022203398.1:0-2470 GCF_009176525.2 Contarinia nasturtii | reverse complement strand
GGGGGGCGGGGGTCAAAATAATATAAAAATGAACCCTCGCCCTCCGAACTGGGTCATTCAGGGCGGCCAAAACTATATGTCAATGGAAACTACATTGATATGCGTAACTTTCATTAGAAGAAACCCAAATGCCCAGTTGAGTCATGAGGGGTGAATATCCCATTGTGAAGTTTCAACGAAATGGGGTATTTTCACTTTTCGACCCGAATTAAAGGTTCAAGTTATAAGGAGTAAATTGTAGGTCAAGAGAGATTGACAATGTATGGAGCCTATAGGTAATTTTTTACGAGGAATCCGAATATGTCATTAATTTTGGGGTTAGATGGGGTATGGACCCAATTTCGGGGTATTTTTCGAAATTTTCATACATTTTGTAGGGGGACCCCCCTTGGGGGTGATGGGAGGGGATGGGCAATGGCCTAAATGAAATGTGCGAATGAAATAAGCTATAGTTGGTCATACATTTGAGTGCAAAATTCCACACCCAAAAAGTGAAAAGTCGACTTTGTATCATTTTACCCTAATGGGGGGGGCTCTGAACTATTGGGAGACTTGGGGTGAATGGGCTCGAGACGAATATCATTTCTAGGGTAATTTGGGATGCTGATTCCGAATTTCGAGGTTTCGGTTGAAAAAAGTCATGGGTGAAGGAGTTATGACCCCCAACCCCCCTGGGGGGTGGGGGGACTTGGAGGGCAGAAGTCCTAGAAAATTTCTCTCGTTATTCTGAACAACTTTGTAGTACAATATTTTTCGATCCGACCAAATTTTGACATGGTGGGGTACTCCCCTTCCTCCCCTATTTCGATTGGGCCCCCCTTATTTTCACAAATTTATTTTTCCGGCACATTATACCGATCCATATAGGTGAAATTGAAAACTTTTATTAACACTTCGATACCTTTACTGGTTAGATTTATATTTTAAGTGCTCAATATTCAAGAAGGTTTATTTCTAGTGTTTTAATTTAACAGTTTAACGTAGTTTAATCGATTCAATATGATTTTGCCAAACTGTGACGGCCATATTGTCACAAACTTCGATTAGTACTCGGAACACGGCTTCGACTTTACCTTACACACTAGGTGTGTGCGGAAAAGTAATATGAATAACAGGTGGGTAGATAAGTCTTTGTCCTAACATATAGATGGCGTCACTGGATTTTTTTGCTATGATTTTTAGTTAGTACGAACCTTCAAACGATACGTGTCAAAATTTGACAGCAATCGGTCGATTGGTTCGTGAGATATAGCGTTTTGAGTGAAACAACTTTTGTTATTGTGAAAAAAATGGAAAAAGACGAATTTCGTGTGTTAATAAAACACTGTTTTTTGATGGGAAAAAATACTGTGCAAACCAAACAATGGCTTGATAAATGTTACCCGGACTCTGCGCCAGCACAATCAAATATAAAATATTGGTTTCGTGAATTTAAACGTGGTCGTACAGACACAGACGATGCACAACGCAGTGGACGTCCAAAAGAGGTGGTTACGCCAGAAAACATCAAAAAAATCCACAAAATAATTTTGAATGACCGTAATGTGAAGTTGAGCGAGATAGCTGAAACCCTAAAGATATCAAAGGAACGTGTACATCATATTATTCACGAATATTTGGATATGCGAAAGCTCTGCGCAAAGTGGGTGCCGCGTGAGCTCACAATCGATCAAAAACAACAACGTGTTGATGATTCGGAGCAATGTTTGAAGCTGTTTAACAGCAATAAAACCGAATTTTTGCGTCGATATGTGACAATGGATGAAACATGGCTCCATCAATACACTCCAGAGTCCAATCGACAGTCAGCGGAGTGGACTGCACGCGACGAACCCAATCCAAAGCGTGGAAAGACGCAACAGTCGGCTGGCAAGGTTATGGCATCAGTATTTTTAAAATCATCTCCAATCGTGTTTTCTACATTAAATATGCATAGAAAACATGTTTTGGGGTGACTTTAATTTTTTGGCCTAATACAATACCTTTCCTACACTAGGTGTGCGGAAAAGTAAAAAATAACATTCTGAAAGTTTGAAGAGATTTCAATCAAAATTAAGGGTACCTCCCATAAAAAAATTTCAATTTTTGGCTCAAAAACGAATATTTTGTATGGGAGGTACTCTTAATTTTGGTTGAAATTTTCTCCAAACCTTTCGAATGTTATTTTTTTGTGAAAAAATAACCTGTGCAAACTTTCACGCCATTAAGGTTTAAAGTTTATTTTTTATATTGTTTTGTTAGAAAATAGAATACTTTCAAATGTCGTACAAATTGGTTCATCATTAGGGTGGTTCGATTTTTGTGAAAATTCAGAAGGGATACTGGCTATAGCAAGGGGAAAATCGGTACTGAAATACTAAATATACTCAGAAGTATTGAAAAGTACCGAAAAGTACCGAAACGTATCAAAACATACCAAAACCTACTAAATAGGTATTCGTTTCAAAAAAATAGTGAATAATTTTTTCAT
>NW_022203397.1:0-1338 GCF_009176525.2 Contarinia nasturtii | reverse complement strand
ATCATAATCAACCAATTCTTCTGTTTCATTTAAATTAATTACACCGATACATTTATCAAATCGAGTTTCACAACTGTTCAAGTCATCAACAATGTTTACCTCTGGTTCAATCCGTTTACCTACACTAGATCTCTTTCCAATCTGCTTAACAACTGCCTCTGTATTCTTAAAACTATCTGTGGTTGGTACCTCTGTAACGCTATCATTCGGACTCTTAAACAAATTAAACAACTTAAGTGCACTGGTACTTTTGGGCATTTTATTCTTCATATTACTTCTGATTTTAATTAACTCGCATGCTGTATATTTGTACGATTTTATTTGGCATAAATAAACTTCTAATTTTGTCAATAAATCACGGCCCACAAGTAAAGGTACCACGGCCTCATTATCTGGCAAAACAAAAAAATTATGTATCAACTCTTTGCCTCTGAACACAAATTTACACGCGATTTTGCCATACATACTTAATTTTTTATTGCCCATTCCACGATACGGTGTACATTTTAATTTATTCATCGCAAATGGTACCATCGAACGTCGCACAAAACTAACGGGGCTACCGGAATCAAATAAAGCATTTCTCGGAATCAACTCAGTGCACTTATTTTGTTTATTCATAAAGGCAACACTTACCATTTGCATCGATGACAACTGCGTTGCTAGACGGCGCACCTCATTCCCATTTTCCGAAATGTCCCATTTATCTTGATAGTTTGTTTCTGGTGGCGGATTTCCAACCGATGCAACTGTATTTGGTTCTCTGGCTTCTGGCTTCTTCTTTTTCGGACATTCATGACGCGTATGTCCACCCTCATGGCATATGAAACACGAGTTTGGCGGCCGTTTTGGAGCCGTGCACTTGCTCTGGTAATGACCATAATTGAAACAATTGTAGCAACGAATTCCCGACAAATCAATTTCACCAACGCTTTTTGTTGCATTGGCACTGGCACTTGCAAAGGCACGTGTATTTGCACTGGCATCTGGCACGTTTGAATTTGGCTTCGTCATTGCAGCTGGTATGGCACTTGTTTTTGGTTGCACTGTGACACGACGCAATTTTTCATAACGTTCTGTCAACAATTTCAAGTCGGCTAATGTACGAGCACCGTACAGAATTGATGCATGCACACTTTTGTCGTTTAGGCCACTGATGATCAAATCAATTAAGTCGGCTTCTGGAATCATCGATCGGCTTGCAATGTGTTGCATTTCGATTATATATTCACGTGGTGTTTCATCTGGCTTGATAACACGGGCTTTCAATTGGCTGAAGACATCTTGCACTGTGTATGCACGTTCGTATTCGGTCAATAATGCTTGCTTGAATTGCTC
>NW_022203396.1:0-3144 GCF_009176525.2 Contarinia nasturtii | reverse complement strand
TTATATGATTGTCCGAGAATGAATGTGAGTCTTCTCGTGAGAGTTTATTGAAATGTAACACCGCCATACAAAAATTGCTGACAGTCAGCATTTTTTGTATGGCGGTGTTACATTTCAATAAACTCTCACGAGAAAACTCACATTCATTCTCGGACATTCATATGGATAAATATTCGTTGAAATGATCATCTTTTTTTTATTTAAACAAACTGACGATCCAATTACTTTTCGATTTTATGCAGAGTGCATGAAAATCAATGTATGCTTGGTTTTTTTAAAAATCGTTTTGTCGATTGCATTTGTGTTGGATGTTTTGAAAAATATTTGATTTCATTATGTGGTAAAATGTGAAATTCGGAAATTCGATATCAAATTATTATAAGCAACCACAGTTAAATGTGTGACATGGAATATTTACTAAATCAGCAAAAAGAAAATCAAATGAATTGAACGCGAGAGTTTTTATGCAAAACAAACATCACATCTAAATTCACTTGGCCTCAAATGTGAACCGCATCATTTTCATTCTCTGTTGAATGAAATGTTTTCATTTTTGTTTCACGTGAATTGATAATAACAATAATAATAAAATGAAAATAAACTGAACTGAACAGGTAGTTTTGGCCTTTTGCTAATACCGCATTATTCATTCAACTTGACTTGCAAAAGCCGGTGCATCGTGTGCATGCACCAATGTGCTGACTTGTTAATTTTAACAGATTTGTAGCAAAAGTACGAGAAAAGTATATGTCAAATGATGAGTGTTTGTGTGAAATAGCAACGATTTATTCTTATTTTCAGTGTGCACAAACAATACATCTATTTCAATCACATGCCAGATGGTTATGAGACTAAGCAAGACAACTAAATTGTTATGATGTTGGTTTGTAGAAGTAAAGAATAAGAGAGAGAGAGAGAGAGAGAGAGAGAAAGGATAGCAGAACGTCTTATTTTTTACATGCCACACAGTACTTGAAATTGTAACGATCATGATGTAGCTATGAAATAAAAGGCTGATCGTCTTCGTTTGGATTTTTGTTGATTTCTCAGCATCACACGATTTGCGTACATGGCATTTGATTAATGATTTTTTTCTCTTTCTATTATTGCATTATAATATGCACACAGTACCGAAGCAGACACATAGTACAATGTACACCCATTGAGAAAACGGTATATGCTCATATTCTAAAGAATCGAATCTTTTGAATTTAACCGAGGGCGGTAGAAAAGAGAACATTATGCACGTAAAGAATTCGTGTATATTTTTCTTCTCTTCTTTTTGTTTAGTCAACGAAAAGAAATTCAAACAAACACACACGTAATTTTTTTTAAGGAGAATGAATAGATTCGTTTTCTTTCATTCATTCTCGAAATAAATAATAAAACATCGGCTATCTACCAATTTACATCTGTATGAATCAGCCAGAGTCTGGTCTTTATTTCGTTTTCTTGCTGCGCGCTTTGAATTAAATGAGAGTGAGAAATTTTTGCTTCAACTTTAGCCAAATAATTTATTTAACCGAAAGAGAGAGACAAAAAAAAAACGATCTTCTGAGTGGAAATTATATTGAGATTTTAACCAATTACTTGTTAGTTAATTGGTGCAAGCAACTCCACTATTTGCTACAACTACCTGACATTTCCGTTGATTTGTTCGATGAACACCGAAAAGAGAAACACAAATACCACCATCTATAATTAATGAGCTTCTATTATGCTAACAAAATGTTTGTTCTATATTTATTTAATTTTCATGTTGAACAGTCAGTGTGCGCAAATCGACCACGGTCGACCATTAAGCTGCTGAATTGTAAATTATACAGCCAGAAAATCACTGCGGTATAGATTAAACTTGAAACAATATTATTCGTCAATTAAGACCATATATCAATGGGCCATTTTTTATCCGAATTTTGTTGTTTATTTCGATTTTCGAATGTGATGAACAAGGAAGGATATTCTTCCACCTGAATATGACATTTAAGATAATTTTGATATACTTGTGCGCGTTCTGATAAGTGACTAGTATGCAAATTATTGGTACGCGAACTCATTTTCATAAAAAAGTACATCCTACGCTTTTCTACAGTTTGCATTCCAAAAAAAAATGCATTTGGCCATTTGAATGCGTGCACAGTTTTTTTTTTCTTGCGGTATTTGTCATGCTTTTCAAAGCACACAAAAATACACTACAGAGTGAAACTGGCGAAAGAGTGTGTAATTTGTGTGTGCCATTTTGCATAGTACCCGAACATTCGCATAATTTATTGCTTTGTTGTTGAAAATGACCACATGATCGAAGTTATCGAAATTCGATGGCGAATTGTATTTGTGTGTGCGCGCGCACAAGCTGATAAAATGTATGTTTGTGCCTTTTGGTTTTGGACGGCTGTCGACCACATCGAATTTGCATGTAATCTACTATTATTTACTATGTGCGCCCAGTCCAGCCATTGTTATATATTTGCGAAATGAGCTCGACTGCATATTATTTTGAATGTCGTTTTAAATATTTCACGCTATGGATAAATTTTTTATGCGCACTTATTTTATGACTTGAGTCACAACCACAATAGTCTACTATTGCCCATTTTACCGGTTTCTTTAAAGTTGTGGCGGCGGTGTTGCTGCTATTTTTTTATTCAGTTGTAGCTCTTTTTCTCTAGTTCGATGTCGTCCAACGCCCTGTTGCAGTCAACAACTGCAATCAATGTTTATAGTTGAACTCACATTGCATTTGAAATAAGTGCACAGCTGCAACCACTTCGCATTTTATGCGCAAACCATAAACAGTAGATGACGAAGATAGAACGAGAATGAGAGAGAGGTGGAAATGAAAAATAAAACGCCGCACACACAAATCTATGTAAAATGTGTGCAATTATTATGCTAAGACATATCGAATGAGAGATTACATACATTTGCATGTAGTCGCGTTGTACATTTCGATTGCGCACATTAAATGTGTGACAGCGAGCATTATTAACACCAATCAACTAAATTATGTAGTCGCAAAAGATCGCAATACTTCATGCCGAGCCGGCTGTTGTGTATGTGTGTGTGTCGCGATCTGACTGCGACAGAATCAATTTTGTGTGTCTATGTCTTTCTTTTCTATTTGATTACAATGTAATGGCAAAC
>NW_022203395.1:0-3266 GCF_009176525.2 Contarinia nasturtii | reverse complement strand
TTTGGCCGTAAAAAAGATTTGCTCTCGTTGGATTCCACATAAATTGACCGATGACCAAAAATTAGCTCGTGTGAATTGGTGCAAAGAAATGCTCAACAAATATAACCGCGGTGCATCATATTCCGTCTATAACATCGTCACAGGCGACGAATCGTGGATATATGCGTATGAGCCCGAAACTAAACAGCAGTCGACAGTATGGCTCTTCCAAAGTGAAGATAATCCAACGAAAGTTGTTCGCGCTCGAAGTGTTGCGAAGCAAATGGTCGCCTGTTTTTTCGCAATTAGTGGACATGTGGCAACAGTTCCACTAGAGGATCGTAGAACAGTCAATTCTGACTGGTACACCACCATTTGTTTGCCAGAAGTGTTTGGTGAATTAAGAAAAAATAACCAACGTCGCAGAATAATTCTTCATCATCATAATGCGAGCTCTCACACATCTCATCACACAACTGAATATTTGACCGCTCAAAAGATCGAATTAATGGGTCATCCACCGTACAGTCCTGATTTGGCACCCAACGATTTCTTTTTGTTTCCGAGCGTAAAGAAAAAACTGCGTGGTCAACGATTTTCGACGCCAGAAGAAGCAGTTGATGCGTTCAAAACACAAGTTTTGGAGATGTCGGTTTCGGAGTGGCATGAATGCTACGGCAAGTGGTTCGAGCGTATGCAAAACTGTATCGACCAACATGGCGAATACTTTGAAAAACAACAGGCTGTGTGTTATGTATAATTTCAGCAGGCACTGCTATTTCTAGCGCGATAGCTATGCTCTGCCTAAGTTCGACGCATTGCATACCGCATTGAAATCGGTGACTGCTGTAAGCAGTGTGTGTTCGTTAGGCCGCAATAGTGATACCGTAAACCATCAATACACATGCATGAATGCTGCGTAATACACGGTATCGCTATTGCCGCGTAATGAACACACACTGTAAGCAGGCATCGATTTCAATGCGGTATGCAATGCGTCAAACTTAGGCAGAGCATAGCTATCGCGCTAGAAATAGCAGTGCCTGCTGAAATTATACATGACACACAGCCTGAAAAACAATAAAGCCATTTTTGATAAAAAACGATTGCGTTGTATATGCTTTTCTAGAAATGCTTGGAAATTTGCACTGTTCGTTGACCGAATGGAGGTTACACATTGAACACTGCAACCGTGCTGCTCTCTAGAACTTATTCTTTGTATTTATCTGTCTTGCACGCGCATATGAAATTCTTTTTTAATATACGTGGTTTCGTTATAATTCTTGAAATGAGTTTTTAATGTCAACAGACTTTAAAATTTGTGAAAATTCAAAATATTTATTGATTGCTTCAAAGTATTTGAATAAATAAAGAAAGAAATTGTAGCAAAAACAACGCAATTTACTTTTACTATAAAAAGTATATTAAAAGTTTTACACGTTTACGAAAAATGTACGTAATTTTGTAACTAACACAACCGTTTGTACGTAGGCGACTATTTAAGTTTCTTCAATATGTATGTTTTAGTATTGCCCGATGCAAACCATTGTCATATTCGTGAAGTTGGACATTTTTCATGACCATTTGACTTAACAGGACGAATTTTAGTTTTGTGGTATGGCTACGACAGCAGCTTAAACATGACACTCCAAAAAGTGCACTTTTTTGAATATGCACCTAATTTCAAGTACGAAAAATATATTGTATCCAACTGATTTTGGTCTCTGGTGGACAGAGGGGTCCCGAATAATTCGTACACGGAGTATTGTGCATCAATTCGATCTTTTGGGTGGTCAAATAGTCGACTGTTTGATGGGCTTCTTTTTGCCATGTTTTGGGATTATAAGTTTCAGAGTTTTGGTCTCCATATTCCCGTGATGACTTTTGACAATCAAATGGTTGTGTACTATTCAGCATTGAAGGACCTTTCATCCTCTAAAGGCATGGTAGCAACATGACACATAACGCTGTAAAATAATGAGGTCCGATTTTCCCTATCACTTCACAAACGAACAACTTTTGTTCGATTGTGTTCATGTTTGAAGACTCAGAGAGTCAACCAAGTTTTTGTTTCAGGTCCAAACTACTGGAATCATGTCTTGGCTTCTATTGCGATCGTATAGACGTGTTTTTATTATCCTATGTCAAATTGGTTATGATTTTTTGGATGTGATTAAAATCAATCGATTTTTGAGCAACTGTGGGTTGACACGTAAAGATTTATTTTTTTCATGTTGTAATTCATGGAAGAACCAAATGATTGGAGTCTCTGTGATCCTTGGGCATACCACAATTTAACTGTAAAAGAAACTTCGATCCTAACTCAATCGGCACCAGAGTTTTTCTCGATGACATCAATTTTCGAAGGACCATCGCGCAATTGATCACTGTAGCGAGCACCATGACGATGGGATTCAGTGAACCAGTTGTATACAGTGGCAAGGCATGGCACTTCCTTCCCATACCCCGACTTGAGTCGGAAGTAATACTGTTGAGCAGGCAGCTCTTTTTGAAAACTTATGAGAAATAATCTTTTTTGTAAATTTCATTTTTTTGCGAAGTTGACCTTTTCCAACTGACACCGTGGCCATACCACAAAACTAAAATTCGTCCTGTTAAGTCAAATGGTCATGAAAAATGTCCAACTTTACGAATATGACAATGGTTTGCATCGGGCAATACTAAAACATACATATTGAAGAAACTTAAATAGTCGCCCTCGTATGATAAGTATTTTTGTAATTTTTTTGTGAAAACACAAGCTGTTTTTCAACTTGGTAATAATAGATAAATAATTTTTTATGTTTTGTGTTGCGATAATTGCATGGCTTTATTCACAGACCGAGTATCGCCGAGTATTGTAAATAAGTTTAAATTTCAGAAGTTCTCATTTTTTTAAATGTTATTGATATATTTTCGTTGGTTCTTGTGAGTATTACACCAGTGCGAGTATTACACTCACAAAATCGAAAAAATATGATATGCAAACACCAATTGACTTGAATTCCTTTGGAATATTTTTAAATTTTTGAGCCAATTTTTTTTTATTGACATTAAAACATTCATTTAAACGATCAAGCTGCTTGTAAGTATGAAAGCATAAACAACACCCAGACAGAGTTCACACAGACAAACAGCGAAAAAGATATTGTTCGTTGTGCGCACACAGCAGCAAGAACGTAAGACTCTGTTTATACACAGAGAAGTAATATAAATAAATAAATTTACTTTTACGCAATTTAATTTTTTTGGAAAAACACATGTTGTTTTTCAACTTCATAACATCA
>NW_022203394.1:0-9860 GCF_009176525.2 Contarinia nasturtii | reverse complement strand
CAGATTTAAGTGATGAACAGTTACATCTACTGGAGAGAAAGGGGGTTTTCTGCTATGATTATGTGGATAGTTGGGAGAAGTTGGAAGAGGAAACTCTCCCACCGCAAGCTGCATTTTATAGCACTTTATTAGTTGATCGACCAATTTCTGATGATGATTATAATTTTGCAAAAACAGTGTGGGAAAAATTTAATATTATAAATCTGGCGGAGTATTCTGATTTATATTTGGAAACTGATGTCCTTTTGTTGGCAGACGTTTTTGAAAATTTCCGCAACATTTGTAGAGAGATATACAAGCTAGATCCTGCGAACTATTATACAGCACCAGGCTTATCTTTCGACGCTATGTTATATCACACGAAAGTTAAATTGGAATTGTTGAAAGATGTTGATATGCTGATGTTTGTTGAACGCGGCATTCGCGGTGGCATAAGTCAATGTAGTAAACGATATGCGACATCGAATAATAAATATATTTTTGATTTCAATGAAAATGAGGAATCAAATTATTTGATGTATCTTGATGCAAACAATTTATATGGGCACTCAATGATGCAGCATTTACCTCTCAATGATTTTCGTTGGTGTGAAAGAGAATTTGATTATGAGAAAAATATTAATCTGGCGGATGATGGAGATATTGGGTACATTTTCGAAGTTGACCTCGAGTATCCTTCAAATTTACATGATCAGCACAATGATTATCCATTTTGTGATGAAAATATTAATGTCCCAGGCACCGAAAATGTTAAAAAATTGCTTTGATAAAAAAAACTATGTCATTCATTATAGAATGTTGAAATTGGCACTACAGCATGGTCTAATTCTGAAAAAAATGCACCAGATTCTTCAATTTAAACAAAGTGATTGGTTAAAGCCATATATAATGCTCAATACTGAAATGAGAACTCGTGCTACGAATGATTTTGAGAAACACTTTTTCAAATTGCTCTGTAATGCGATTTTTGGAAAAACGATGGAAAATTTGCGCTCTCGAGTGGATATCAAACGAAAATCAAAATGGAGTGGATGAGCGGGTGTAAACAAGCTCATAGCTAAACCGAATTTTAAAAGGAGCATCATTTTTGATGATGAATTGGTTGCAGTTGAGCTGAATAAAATGCAATTTTTGATGAATAAACCGATCACAATTGGGCTCGCCATTCTAGACATTTCAAAGGTGGTCATGTGTGATTTTCACAATAATTTTATGAAACCTAAATATGGTGATAATATTGTTTTACAATATACTGACACCG
Organism: Contarinia nasturtii; assembly: GCF_009176525.2. Taxonomy (NCBI): domain Eukaryota; kingdom Metazoa; phylum Arthropoda; class Insecta; order Diptera; family Cecidomyiidae; genus Contarinia; species Contarinia nasturtii. The sequence continues at coordinate 8,599 of NW_022203394.1, read as the reverse complement.
ACTCATTCATTTATGCCATAAAAACCACCGATTTTTACAGTGATATGAAGAATGATACAAAAATATGATACTAGCGATTATCCTCAAAATAATATTTATCAGGGATTGTTCCTCTGAGGAGGAGGAATGGTGAGGAGGAGGAGGAGAAGGAAAAGTTTTTTTTTGCTCAAAGGGCTATTTTTATCACAAAAATATCATTTTTAGCTAAAAACATTTTCCTCCTCACTTGAAGAGGAGGATCCTCCTCGCTCTCCTCCTCCTCCTCATTTTCCTCCTCACCATTCCTCCTCCTCAGAGGAACAATCCCTGATATTTATAATATCCCACGAGTGAATAAGAAGGTGCCTGGACTATTTAAAGATGAAATGAATGGGCAAATTCTCACCAAATTTGTTGGATTGCGCAGTAAAATGTATTGTGTGCAAAAGGCTGAGATGGATGAGATGGACGAGATGAAACAAGAAAATGATAAGAAAAATGACCGTGAGATGAAATAAAAAGTCTTACGGGAGTAAGACGAACTTTTCCGCACGGTGGTGGTCGCGTATTTTATTAAGCCAGTTCGAAATAATATTTGTTCGATTTTTCAAGCCTTTCAAGCGGCGTAAAGTTCGAGACCAAAAAATATGTTTCAACTTTGGCAACGAAATATTCTTTAATTTAATAGCAGAAGTACCCGAGAAAAGATTTGTCACACTTTCATGATGAACTCATTTGTACGACATTTGAAGGTATTCTATTTTCTAACAAAAAAATAACATTCGGAGGGTTTGGAGAAATTTCAACCAAAATTAAGAGTACCTCCCATACAAAATATTTGTTTTTGAGGTACCTTTAATTTTAATTGAAATATCTTCAAACTTTTAGTATGTTATTTTTTCGTGTACAAAATAGTCTGTGCAAAGTTTCACGTCATTAAGCTAGCATACAGGCATGGCTCCCATACAAAAATTCAAATTTTTTGCAGTTTTTTCAAGGAAACTGTATCAAAAATTGATTGTATCTCAAAACTTACGTCGGATTTGGTTTTCTCGTGCCAGAAACCCCCCAATACATATTTTTGAGTGTTTAAGTCTATATTAAGTATGACTTTTAGTCGAAAATTGGACTCTTTTTCCTAGGTATCACTCCAGGCATGAAATTTTTTTCCATCAACCAAAGTCGCTCAAAATCTAATGATTTCCATTCCTCGCCACCCTCAATCATCCTGTAAAGTCAGATTTTGAATTAAGATTCTAAGATGAGCGCAATCTTGCTAACAAATTTTGCGTACGACGTACAACGTACGACGTACAACGTACGACGTACAACGTACGACGTACGACGTACAGATTAACATAAACCATGCTCAAAACGGCCTGATTCGGGTTTTCTGACCTCAGAAACGTCCAGAAAACATGTTTCTGAAGTTTTCAAAATTTTGACCGATTACAATACTTTTCACCTTAAACTATGTGTGCGGAAAAGTAAAAAGCCAAGGGAGTGAAAAAATATGTTTTAGAGAATGAGATATGTTTTAAAGATTATCATAATTGTCTAATAAAAAATTGTTCTATTGTCAAATCTCAAAATACGTTTAGATCAAAATTACATCATATATATAGCATTAGACAAGAAAAATTTGCATTAAGTCCATTTGATGATAAACGATATCAAATAAAAAACCTCTATCAAGGTGAAGAACGAGTGACGTAACCAAAATATGAAACACAAAATTTATGATATCAATTTTGTGACGAAAATAGTTGGGAGATATATTTTCTGTGTACTGTGAATATAAACTTAATATACATTTGTATATTCGAAACGTTGCAGAAATTCTCTTCTTTTTACTTTGAGTTCATACTGATGCAATGAAGCAATGTAGTTATTTGTTGATAAAATATCATATTTCATACATCTAGACATTTTTGTGAAAATTCGAATTTGGGTACATTTGGCCGATTTTTGGTGGAATAGCCATCCAAAACGGTCGATATTTTGTTCGATTTTGTTTGGCTAGTCACAGAGCATATCTACAGAGTCATTGGAGTACATTTTGGCCCGTAAAATACCTCAAATGTTAGAAGTAACATTTTTTGTCCTTTTTGGCCATTTTTGGCCATATTCGCACTTTCAAAGGCCATATCGTGATGACAAGAATTTTCAGGGATATAAGCTATGCGGCATTTTATAGCTTAGACTTGGGCCTAAAAATCGGTGAAATTTTCAAGTGACCATGAAAGGCTAGTTTTCGAGCTAATGACCATAATGTGTCCGGCCGAACGGTAAATTTTTGGTTTTTGGCCAATTTGGCCACTCTAAATTGAAATTTTTGGTCCTTAAATGGCTTTATTCGATAGCTCACTTCAAGACCTTTCCAATGATATGCATATGTCCGGGGGGTGTCAAGTCATGGCGCTTCGGTGACCATAGGGAAAAAAGTCGAAAAGTGACTTTTAGAGGCCGGCCATGGCCAACATGGCGGCCATATCGAAAAGTGCCGGAACAAAAAAGTCTTAGTTTTTTATGTACTTTAATCCCAGAAAGTTTGAAAAAGATCAGAAACAACTACGCAAAATTAGCCACAGACAGACAGACGGACATTTTGATTTTTCATAGGAGTAGTATATCTGTACCGGTTTTGGCTCACTTTTGACTGCGAGGCTATATACGAGAAACCGGCACACAGTAAGATCAAGAGAATTTTAAATAAAACACACAAAGAGCTAATTTTTTAAAGAATTTTTTTATTTCATTTTTTTCATTTTTTTATAATTTGAATTTATTTTTTATTCAAAAATTGATGCATCTCGGCCTCCTTTTCTCGCAAAATTTCTCTTGCGATGGCCTCTCCAACTGATGTATCTATTGTCATTAACGGTATCGGTCTCTGCCGTGGCGGTGGACAACGTCGCATCATTCTGGCTTTAAATGGCGCTATCCCTTGTTCTCGTTATTGCGGCGGAAAATACAATATCTATTTCGAGATAAGGTATTTCGAAGGGTAAAGCATCAGATAAAAAAATTCATACGAATAAAAAAACTTTTAAAATAAAAAAACTTACTGGTGATGGAGCTGGTGCTGGTACCGCTTCGGATGGTAGAATATAATCGGCTGACTGTTTCGCCTCAGTATCAGCTGGTTGTTCAATCATATCGAATAGTCCTTGTATTTCTTCGTTCGTGTATGAAAAGTGTACGGAAACTGATGTACAACTATCAGAGCCATGAGATTCATTTTCAACGAAAATCAGGCTCTCTATCGAACTACTAATAGATATAACCGAATCACTGTTGATTGGTATCACTGAAGCACTCTTGCACACACTTAATCGACGCTTTTTTTCATAGTTCTCATTGTCTTTTTTCAAACTTTGTCGATACCTTTTTAGTTCCGATTTTGACACCAATACCGTATCTTCACTGGTTTCACTTTTTCGACTAGATGTGTTTGGTCGTTCCGTTGGTGTTTGTTGTCGTTGTGAAGAAGTGCTTTCTGTTCTAGTTGTTGTTCGTTGTTTCCTCTTTGATGTTCGATTCCGTTTCGTCGTTGGTTCCGGTGTCACATGGCGTGGTTTTGGTACGTAAGTACGTGGCACTTTGAGAGGTTTAGAGAAGAACAACGCCATTTGCTGCGCCATCCATGTGAGTATGAATTCAGTTAATACTTTATTAGCTTTATACATTTTGAAAAAAAGCACTTCTTTGTTGTTTTAAAGTCACGAAGCAACTGATTTTAACTCAATCTTACGGTCTGAAACTAAAATCATGAAAATCATGTAAAACTGAAATTCTGACAAAAATATTCGGAATCATAACGCAGAGTCGTAAAACAATATGGTATTTAAAATCCACAATTCGTCAATATGAATAAAACAAATCATATATGGACAAGAATACTAGTACAATATGGTGCGAACAGTTAGTACCGCAATATAGTCACATACACCACTTGTTTATTTAAGGAACATTTGGTTTATTTAATAACTGTAGAGTGATTAGTAATACACGAAAAAGAAACCACGAAAAAGAACACAAAAACTAAATAAAAATGAATGAGTTAATAAAAATGCCATAACGGGCAAATCCTAATAAATTTCAAATGAATCCGATATTGGAAAATTCATTTCTCAAGTAACATGGTAAACATATCATCGAAATTACCATTCTTACATTGATTCAGTATAATACGAGAGAACTGATCAATCAACTCGGGACCAAGTAGTTCATCATATCGATTGTTGACGAATGTCAAACGACGGCGAACGAAATCAAGCAAATCATCATCGGTGCAATTATCTTCAATCAATAAATCGGTGAAAAATAAATCGAAATCGTCAGACGACGGGTCAAGTTCCGATATGAGACATGATTGAGACGATCCATTGACATTGCCTTGTGGAACATCACGGCGTATAGAAAGGTCAATGGGCACTGAATTGTTTTGAACACCAACAGTCAAATCAAGAGGCACTGACTGCGGGACAGATGATATTTCGCTCGTCATTATACCACTCACAACATGAATATTGGTCACATGTGTGGAATTGGTGTTGGGCGTGCTATATACAATATTCATTGGCACAGGCACTGGCACAACTGATTCAGCAGGTAGTTCGCGTACAACATCATCATAATTGATAACCGGAAGAGCTTCAATAGCGAATACTGAGCGTATAGTTTGACAGATGCTTTTGGCGCTCCTTACATGTAAACGGATTAACCGACAACTATAAGCAGTGATACCAATCTTTATAAAATTAAATAGATTTGACAAATAATGTCTAAAGTGAGATTGAGTGAAAATATATGATTTCACATTGTGAAATCAAGCGTAAAATGAAAAAGCATGAATATTCAATAGAAAATCGGAGAATTATGGAAACGCCAACAAAAAGCCGCAAAAGGTATTGTTTCATTAAGCACTGCCCCAGTGCAATCGGAACCATAGACAGAAATATTGCCATGTTCAAGTTAGTATTGATTAATGTAAAATGATGTGATGAATAAACAATAAAAAAATTATATTTCTGAACATAGACCTCCTGAAATGGAAAAAGAAATACGCACCCAATGGATCAATTCAATTAAATTACATCAAGAAGGTGAATTTAATTTATTCAATTTTTTGGTGTGTGATAAACACTTTGAATCGTCTCTTATAAACCGAAGAAAAGACCGCAACATATTGGTAAAAGGAGCATTTCCAACAGTATTCCCTAATCAACAAAGGTAATTTTGTTACAAAATATTATAAGAATCGCCTCCAAATAATAATTTCTCGATATTTCTCTCGTGGGACCAGTCAACCTGATGTTGAAAACATTAATGATATAATCATACCAACCGTTCAAAGTAAGGCCAATGCGCAATGTGCAAATGATACGCAAACATCGAATGAACTTCAAAGGTAAAAACAATACATAGTAACTGCAGTTGAAAAACGTTGCATCGTAGCATATTTGCAATCTACACCTCTTAGGTACAATCAAGTACACAATCTTGATGACAATGACTGTGTAATTGGATGTTGACAATAAAAAAATGCAAACACAGTCTTATGGTTTTAATCGATATTTATTTGCAGTGAATATGCAGGTATTCACTGCAAATAAATATTGATTAAGATCTTAATATTTGACGATGTTTGAAAAAACGAATTTTCTAGGGTAACAAAAAAAATGCTGGACTTGGAGATAGAGTTGTTGAGAGCGAATGACATGATTAAGACTCTGGAGAATAAACTGGAAACAAAAACGAGTGAATTGAAGACTGTACGAAAGGAAGCGAAGTTCTACAAGGAAAAATACCATAATTTAAACAAATTACCAGTAATCTATTCAGATTCGTTGAAGGTATGACTTCTAGTTTTTCGAATTTTACGTTTATATTCGTTGTAGTTAATCGGTTTCAATGTAATTTGATGTGTAAGTGGCGGATTATTTTGGGTTGAATTTAACCGTGATACAATTTTGGTGCCATTTGTTCATAATCTCGCTATTTTCAAAAACAAAATGAATTATAAATAGTAATTTGGTAAATTTGTGTCTTCATTTAAATGGTGCTGGTTTAGGTGGTTTATTTTGGTTTCGGAAAATGGAACTTAAGGATTCTGGTTTTGGTTATATCTGTTGTATATGGAGGAAGGAGAAAAAACCCAATTCGTACGATTCGCAACGGTTTGCAAAGAAGGAGATGTATTTGGAAGAATTTCTTGAATGACCAGCATACGGTTACATCGTATACATTCTGTTGTTTCGTTATCTCGGTATGGTATTCATGTATTTTATTATATGTCGATTTACATTACATTACAACTTAAAAAATCATTTTACTAAAATATTTTTGATGATTTTTTCAGGACCCTGAGAAGCGATCTATCGTTGAATGTTTGCTGAACGGAATCGGCAAATACACAAAATATAACGAGTTAGTTCGCAGATTTAGCTTGAACATACGTCATTTAAGTCCAAGGTGCTACGAATATTTACGCCATAAATTCAACGATAACCTCCCACACTCCACTACCATTCGAAAATGGTTTTCTCTTGGCGCAGGCAATGAACATGGTTTTATGAGTTCTGCTTTTAAATCGTTAACCAAATTAGCTGCAGAATACCAAGCAAAAGGCCAAACAATTATTGTCGCATTGGCGTTCGATGAAATGTCTACTAGAAAACACGTACAATGGCTGCATCACAAAAAACGGTTTTCTGGCTTTGTCAATTTTGGTACAGCTAACGAAAGTCAACCATTGCCTGTTTCAACTGATGCAATTGTAATAATGCTGAATGGAATTAATCTGAAGTTAACAATACCAATCGCATATTTTTTTGTCACTGCTCTAATCGGGGAAGAAAAGTCAATTATGATTTCCACTGTAGTACATGCGTTAACAAATATTGGAATACGAGTCAAGGCAATTATTTCAGACGGCCTAAAATCCAATTTTGTGGCATATGAGATTTTAGGTGCATCATTTAGCGACGATGATATTGTTCCATATTTTTTTAATCAAGCTAATGCGGACAAAATTTATGTTATATATGATCCACCTCATATGATAAAGCTGATACGTGGCTGTCTTTCTGACGAAAAGATTTTATGCGATAACGAAAAGAGATTGATAGAGTGGAAATATATTGAACGGTTATACCGGTGTAAAACAGGCGGAATTCGATCGCATAAATTGACAAAACGTCACATTGATTGAAAATCGGCTCCAATGAAAGTCTCTCTTGCAACAGAAACCATTAGTATGTCTGTGGCTCAATCTATAGAAAAATTTGCAGAAAGTGGTCTCGATCAATTCACTTACTCGGAAGGAACCGTTGAATTTATCAAACGATTTAATAATTTGTTTGATGTTTTCAACGCTGATAAAGACATCGAAGGGAATGTCTATAAAAGTCCTATTAATATGGACACAAAGGATGCAATTTTCGATTTCTTAGATAATATGATTGGTTACATCAATGGATTGACGTTGAATGGCAAAAAAATTACAAAAACCACGCGGAACACTGGATTCAAAGGCTTTATGTCTAATATAATTGCTTTGAAAATGATGTATGAGGAGTTGGTAGAAACCAATTTGATTGATAAAATACAGACAACGGCTACTCAACAAGATTTGTTAGAAAGCTTTTTCGGTAGAATGCGTACAGGAAACGGGTATAACACAACAGTTCTGTGCAAATTTTGCAAGGATTTTGATGAACAAAGAGTTAACGAGTTCAGTTTTGTCCAATTGCATTGACAAACTTGAAATTTTAACTGTGTCATCAGGTGCAGCAGAAAGAACAAATAATCGCGAAGAAATAAATTATATAATGATTTCAGAGAATGAAGACGTGCATGAAGCTGGGCCATTGAATGAATTCGACGAAAACTCTATTGGTGTGGAAATTGCCGAAGAACTGGGTATATCCAGTACAGCTGGTGTTATTCAAGCGAACATAGAAAGAAATCATAAATTCAACTGTAATGACTGTGCTAAGATTTTTGAAGACAATGAGAAAATTGATCCGGCTGTATTCGTCAAACACAAGAAAAATATTTTGCCCTGTGAGAGTACATATGATTTATGTAAATTAAGCAACGAAGAGATGTCGACATATTTGAAAACAGTTCATAATTCCCGTTTTGAATATGTTGAACTATTTAACAAAATAAAAAATAAAGTAGTCTTTGAACATTTATTCCCAAGAACAAACTTTGAGCATGATCCAAGCCATAATTTTTTTTTGTAGAATGGGTGATTGAAGAATTTATAAGAATTAGAGCAGTTCATATTGCACGTAAATTTTCACTGGATCAACAGAAATCTTTTATTAGATCTGCAAAAATACATGACATACATTTTGCCGGACAATAAAAATAAAAATAAAATGTTATCTAAAAACAGTAGACATAGATCTGTTTACTTATATTATATTTGTTTATTTTTGCAAACTTTATGTCTCAATCCGATTTTGTTTTTGTACTCGCAACCAGAAAATAAACAGGGAAAAAATGTTTCAGCGTTTGATAGGCGTAAGTATATATATTTTTGCAAAAAAAAACATCAGGACTGACCCTTAACCGGGCAGGTGAAAAAATAAAATCATCGAAATCG
>NW_022203393.1:0-1214 GCF_009176525.2 Contarinia nasturtii | reverse complement strand
TTATTAGTGGAATCATTGTACTGGCCATTTCTTCAATGGATGATGGCTGCTCTTTTTCAGGCGACGACCATGGTAACACATAAACAGGAACACTTCTATCAATCAAGTTTGCTACTTCAAAGGCATAAGAAATATCTCCATCGCCACTGGGAAGAAAAAATATAGGTGTCCCATCGCCGTAGCGACGAGCTGGTATAGCAACATCTGAATACAATCTGTCTGAAGAATTGGTCATTCTTTCCGCTAAGTCTTTGAGTATTGGAAAGGAAAACACAGCCCGAGCACTGACGCGTATATCATAATGCATTTTAATAAGGTTCGTGAATTGCATAACTGACAGAGAGTGGCCGCCCAACTCAAAGAAATTGTCATTTCGGCTGATGCGTTCAATGCCAAGTATTCCATTCCAAATTTTGGCAACTTTTTCTTCCATTTCACCCCGTGGTTCTTCATATAACTGACGAGCAAATGCTTCATCATCTGGAAGCGGTAATGCACGCCGGTCTAACTTGCCATTGATTGTGAGTGGTAATGATGATAGACACACATAAGCCGCCGGTACCATATAATCAGGCAGTAAAGATGATAGATATGTACGTAGATTGTTAGCAAGTGATGCATCTGAATCGGCCACTACATAGGCCACCAAACGGGTATCGCCATCAATCTCGTCTTTCCATGGCTGTACAACCGCTTCATGCACCAAAGGATTTTCAACAAGGCGGGCTTCGATTTCACCGGGCTCAATTCGGCAGCCGCGAATTTTTATTTGTTGGTCGGTACGTCCCAAATATACTAGATTTCCATCAGGTAGATAGCGTGCCAGATCTCCGGTACGATACATGCGCGCTGCCTTATGTTCACTGAATGGATCGGACAAAAAGCGTTCCGCAGTAAGTTCAGGTCGGTTGAGGTAGCCGCGGGCCACACCAGCGCCACCAATATACAGTTTTCCTGCGGCGCCCAATGGCACCGGTTCACCTTGTGCATCTAGCAAGTAGACTTGGATATTTGATAGTGGACGACCGATTGGTATCAAATGGCTTTTAAAATCTATCGGACATATCCATGTTGTTGCAGTTATAGTCGTCTCGGTAGGGCCGTAAACATTAACAACGTTCGTATGAATGGTAGCATTTTGTAGTAAGGATATCGGGGGTGTTTCGCCACCAAAACTTAACGTCTGCATTCCACTTAGGTCAGCTAGATTTTGT
>NW_022203392.1:0-1186 GCF_009176525.2 Contarinia nasturtii | reverse complement strand
ATGTGAAGCAAGAATGCCTCGATTTGTTCAAGAAAAATAAAGATATATATGATGCCAATTTGAAGGAGCGTGAAGCACGAATTGCGTCTCTTGAAAACGAGTTGATTAGTTTGCGAAAAAAATTCAAGAGTGCATTTAAGATGTTTGCAGTGAATCTTTGCTCATACGATACCATTAACAGTGAGATCATCGATATTAATAAGGATGGCGTTGTTAAATTCACCGGTAACTTTGCAAAACTCTTCAAAAGTTTAAAAATATATGTATTTTTTTAAATTCAGATTATCAACAACGCGTTTGTTGGTTATATTTCAACGAAGTGTTCAATGGCGTTTCTTCTGAAGCTAAGTTTAACAGCATGAAGTCAAATTTAAAATCATTCATCGATGGCAAAACCGTTTGTATATTGACTCACGGCAGTACAGGTAAGGCACTAATTCACAAATGAAATAAATGAAATATTATTTGATCTTAATATATTTTTGATTAAAGGCAGCGGAAAATCGTGCACTATGTTTGGATTTGGCAATGAAGTTGGAATTTTGCATCAATCGGTTTCAGAAATATTGAAGTGCGGAACAATTGTTTTGACAGTGTTTGAGATTATTGATAAAGATCGTTTTGATTTAATCGTCAATGATGGTATTAAAATACGAATGACCAATGACTCGAAACCAAATACAAAACAAATTCAATCATCTGATGAATTCAGTCAAACATTTCAGCAGGTATTAGCGTTAAGAGCTCAAAAATCGACCGATCAAAATGCCACATCATCAAGATCACACTTGATCGTCAAAATTTCGTTGAAAAACAATTCGAATTGCATCGTTTTTGCCGATTTGGCTGGTTTTGAAAGTGCCAAAAATAAAGAGAATCTTTCTGAAACACAATTCATAAATTCGTCACTTTCGGGGTTCAACCAAGTGATGCTGAGCATGTCACGAAATGAAAAGCCCAATTTTAAGGCGAATACTTTGACAAAGTGTCTTCAACCATTCATAAATGCAAACGCCGTGATGTTCTACCACGTGAATGCTTATTCAATGAAAACGTCCCTTGAAATGATCAAGGACATCATGGCATCTCAAAAAGGACAAAAAAGATTAAAACCCCAAGCATCTTCGCAACCAAACAAGATTCAACCGATGAGTAACAACGGAACACTTACACAATTGAGTACATC
>NW_022203391.1:0-1850 GCF_009176525.2 Contarinia nasturtii | reverse complement strand
CATTGTAGACTTCCAATGGAATTTGGAAACAATTCGAAATAGAAAAGTGGAGAAAATCAAATGATGATTCCAAACAGAGAATAAGTTATGGATTTTCAACTTGTTTTGACTGACACTCGATGTCACAAATTTTGCTTGGAACCTAATTTTTTATGATTTTTTTTACAATGCAAAGTATTCATTGTTTATATTTCCTCTTGTTAATTATGGAGTACAGTCACTTATATAAAACCGAAAGTTTGTGTGTGTTCCGGGTTGGCGGCTGAATGCCTCAACCGATCTTAATGATTAGGGAACCGTTGGGAAGGCCTTGGTCCGGTGATGAATATCGGCTCAATCATGGTCGGCCATCATCACTTGTTACGGCGATTTTGGTAAAAAGCATATTTTGACCGTAATTTTGACTGTATTTTGAAGTTTTTATTGTCCAAAGACGAGAATGGACCGTAGTAAACTGTGTTAACCATGATGATCACGATGGGCCATGTTAAAGCGTGGTAAATAAAACGTTTGAAATGTCTTGGCCCAATTTAGAATCCGTTAACGCGTTTTGGACAGTTCCGTGGCATCAGATTCAAAATCCTCCTAAACAAGACGTCATCATGAAAGGAAAGTTCATAAAGTTATTAATGGTAACCAATTTTCTCTTCTGTGGACTGTTATATTCAACATGTATATCGTTTCGTTCAGACCATCGATTGTTTTCATGTTGTTGGCCAAGTGAATAATGTAGCCATTTCAAAATATCAGAAAATTGCACGAATTTGTTTTAGTTGCAAAACGACAAGTTAACTAAAATTTTAGTTGAAAAATGGAAATAACAAAAATGAAATAAATGCCCATTTTGAAGTCCAAAGTATGTTTGTTTGTTTTTATTTGTTCAAAGAAGATCGGTTTATTTGTTTAAAGTGTATTTTCTCAATATCCATCAAAAATTCCATTTCGTTGATCAATTAATTTTTTAAAAACAATTTTCATATTAAATAAGTTGAATGATCAATGATCCTAGATAAAACAATTTTTCCGGATAAGTTCCTTTGCGTTTTATCGTGATTAAGCTGTGATCAATGGAGTTGGTTTTCCATTTTGTTTCTAAGAAAGTTTTTTCATCGACGTAAATAGTCACTTTTCGCGCTCCTCGTATCTTTTGACGTTCCTTGTTCCATGTGGATATGTCAAGCAGCCTATTATCATCATCGCGTAATCTTTTGGTATAAATTTCCTTCAATTTTGGTAAAACTTTGATATACCACAAAATGTCACGTGGATGACACCAAACTCGTTCAACATTCACAAAGTTTTTTACAATGTATTTCACCTCTGGATGACGATGGATGACAATCATTTTAATATGGGCCATAGCAGATCGATGAACATCAAGTGGTGGAATGATATCCGGATCTTTGATCATTTTAAGACCTTTCAAATTGAAAATGCCACGACCCTGTACATTCCTTGATAGAAAATGTAATCGTTTATAAAAACCACGGTCGTACAGTTGATTCACCAAACTTATCGGTACATTTTCAAAGAACGCTTGAATGATAAGATCATCCAGTTGAACGTTTGATTCCAACGCCACATCGAAAAATTCTATTGATTTAAATATCCCGATTGCTAAGCTCGAATGTTTGGATTTGTTTGGAGAAAAAGAACGATTTGTTTGTAGAAATTCAATGATTCATCCACCGTTACCATCACTTTGAGATATTCAAGAGTTGGATATTTTTGGTGCAAACATTCGGTATTTTTTGGAATATCCCAGAATGTCATTACCAATTTCTTTAAATTCTTACAGTGCTTTAACGGATATTCGTGCAAATCGTCAACAACCTCACATTGGATTAACT
>NW_022203390.1:0-1929 GCF_009176525.2 Contarinia nasturtii | reverse complement strand
CTGGTCAACAGATCTATGTAGCCATGTTACTGTTGTTGTTTTTTTTTCTCTTTTTCGATTCAATTCATTGTAACTAAATTGAGTTCAACTATGGAATACAAGATGGCACAGATGAGGGGCATTCGCATTTTGTCTCTTCATAGGCTTAGCCGGTTGATCTTATATTAGATAAATTGTTCAGAACAGCACAATTAGAGCCTGAACTATATCTAAATTCATTTCAATCTTATCAAATGAGCAAGAAATTGGAAATCGATCCAATATTTCACTTCATGAATGATCTCCATATGAATTAATAAATGCATAAAAAGCATCTTCTCGGAATGTTTTTGTCAGTTAGAAATTGACATAAAGAACGACGACAAGCATACATCTATAAGGGCTTCCAGCGTTTGTAAACCCGTTCTCTCTGAATGCGTGTGAAAATGAATATCGAAAAAGCGTAAACAGGAACCATCTGACAAATTCCATTCAAAACAAATAAACTCTTCAAAATAACAATAAAATAAGTAAACAAACATGTTATTTTTTCCATAATTATCTTTCAGTTAGGTTGTATATACATTGTACCTTTAGTAGTAAAACAATAAACCGCAGCTAAATTGATAAAATAAACATCGTCTGGAACACTATGTGTATTCTTTTATGGCGTCAATAGATATTCGTTAGTTCTCCTTAGTTGTCTTAGTTTCGTTTTTTGTATAAAAGGCCCTTGGATTCGAGACAAAATTTTCAAATTGTCTTCATCTCTTGAAACAGTCAGTTAAAAGAATAAAGATAAAAATCGAAATGAAATTCACTATTGTCGTACTTTTGTACGCAGTCATTGCTGTTAACGGAAAAGCTGAAGGTGGCAACAGCAATCTACTTTCTTTACTTCCTGTAGTCAGCGGTGTTCTTAAGAGTCAATCGGGAGCATCTTCATCATTTAGTTCCAAAAACTACCATCGTATTCCATTTCAGTTTGAAAATTCACAAACCTTTTCTTTAAATTTGTGTCTGAGAATGTCTGTGACCTTCGAATTTATGTGTTTGGTCAGTAACGACGAAATTAAGTACAATTATATTTCTAGTTTTTTGGACAAATTCTCTTTGGTTTTTTAGCGTTAAGTTTTCGAGTTGGAAGTTAAGATCTCAATTTGAGACGCTCATCATCTTTGAGAATGAAATTTCTTAAGTACTCAACTGTTACTCACAAATCTTTCTTCATAGTAATCAGTAGCTTTAATTGGCTGAACAACAGCTAGCTTTTGTTGGCTATTGCCTAAGGAAAATTGCCTTTTCATAACTTCGCAAATATTTTTTTTAAAAATTCCAGAGATTTTTGGACGTTTTCGGATCGATTTTTTAAATTTCTAGTAGCTTATGGTTGTAGTACCTTTTCGTTGTGAATAACACGAAATTTGTTGGTTTTTTGTTGTCAGTTTTGAATTCAAGTTAACAAAATCCAAGCAATATTGGCTCGTATCGACTTTGACACCATTGGTGTGTTGTATGCTATCGCTATGATTCGTATGTATGTGAAGACCATTACTGATTTACGGCCACACATACGTGTCTCTCGAGCCCCCATGATAATGAAAAATAAATTTCAAGTCAGTTTTTATCGAGAAATAGTGGAAAATTTGGTTCATTTCAGTCTATCTTTACTTGATGCTCAATTGCTCATTTGCTCTATAGCACCGCAACATTCTTTTATTATTTTGTTTTCATACGCATGATATCATTCCATCTTCAATTTTGTCGAAAGCGTTGTAATAAACGCATTTTCAAACGTGTGTTTTGATTAAATTAAGTACATTTGAACAAACACGCTAACGTATGTAGCTATCAGAGTAAAATAAACATTGAAATCGATGTTTGCTTTTGTGACTTTTGTTCAAAAAAGATAAAGCACACATCGAGCAATTAAAGGCCTATCTTTGTTAT
>NW_022203389.1:0-1067 GCF_009176525.2 Contarinia nasturtii | reverse complement strand
TATTGTTTATTTTGATTTATTCATTTGTCCTTTCAGATAATAATGCATTTTCGTTTATCGTACTTTAATTTGTTGTGTCGTCTGATGATTCGTCAGAAGATTGGCTGTCACAAAGTTCGCTTTCTTCCCATGAATCATTTTGCTCCTCGCTAAAAATATTAAATATATTTGTTAACATTGCATTGGAAAATTCTATTGAATATTTAAAAAATTACCGCATTAAAACCGGTACTGGAAGGCTTTGCTCCATATATGAGCTACTTGGCTCTTCATGAAAACAGCCGACCTTTTGATTCTAATTTTGAACGCTGGATTCAATGCTTTGGCAAAAACATTTCGACGGAATTCAGTTGTTTTTTGGTCATTCCCACATTCGTGTTTATCGTCAAATACCACGCCAGAACAATCATCACATCGATTTAACTGCGATGGGCATGTGCAGTTCACTGTGTCGTGGTTTTGTAAGCAAATAGCGCAAAGCATCTAAATAATAAAAATTGAAAAATATTGTACGTGATTGTTTTGTGCCGAACTAAAACAAATCGTTTGCAATGCATTGGATTATATGTATCTTAATTATATTTACCTCTTAACCGTGTGTTCAATAAGAACAATTAACAAAAAAATAAAAATAAAAAAAATATAAAAATAACACTTTGCACATTCAAATAATATTGTATTAAAGTCCAGTAAATTCATTCAAATTGTATTCTAAAGTCCATAAACTCAAATTCATTGAAATTGCATTGTTGACAAAAGTAAAGTAAAGCAGATCAAGTAAAATTTAACTCCATATATGGTAAGCCTATTGTAAATGGCACATCAATCATAAAGCATTTATAATTATAAAAATAAAATTTCACTTAGTTCTGTTTGATCAGTGAGCAAATTAACATGTTTTATTTGACTTCCCATGAAAACTAACTTAAATCTATTCACTGATTACTTCTGAAACTCATATTTAATGTATTGTCTTATTGACATAACACCGTGTTTTTTCTTCTTTTTATTCTATTTTTTTCACATCAGCGAGTTTACCACAACACGAAGTATATAAATGCAACAAG
>NW_022203388.1:0-16251 GCF_009176525.2 Contarinia nasturtii | reverse complement strand
GCTCATTCACTATTTGTTGTCTTTCGTCTTCCATTTTTTTATTTAATTATTTATTTAAAATTCACGTCGTACAAAATTTGTTAGTGGCGAATATCGTACCAAATTATCGTGTATAATTAAGCAGTACGCTTTAGTATTTTCCGGTATGTTTCGATTTGATTCGATTTCAATTAGCACATCAATTGTTCCATTCTTATGTCTTTCATCTGATCTTGAACAATCGAATGGAAATATTGTTGATCCATTTTTGAAATCATGAAAATTCACTCCAGCTGCATTTGGATTTCCGTCGTTGTAATATGATTGATGGATTTTCAAAAACGTGTGATATAATTCCTGATATCTTGATTGAGAAAAAGATGTGTTCAAGTTATCATATGGATATCGTTCATCGTTCAAATATAGCTTGACGTCGCTAATATTACAATGAGAAAATTCTGACACATTTTTACATGGATCTGTTATTGTTTGAAATGCAACAACCACAAATCGCGGTTTCGTTAATTGAGTTGTGGTTTTCACTTTCCATATATTTCTCCTTGCTTGTGGTACAACAGGTAAATCGTATAAGTCCCATGAACGATAAGCCATCGGAATACTATCGTCACGTTCTATCGATTTCAATGTCAATAATCGTCCTTCATCACTCAATTTAATGTGTGGAATTTTCCAATGAATTTTGGTGACATTAAATTTAAACACTTCAGAATCTGATTCACTTGAACATAAACCAGAATCAATTCGATTACGTATTATAATCAATTCATGTTTACTGTTTAAAATGATTTTATTATAGTCATCACAAAATCCAAATATAAAACGTAACGGAAGTATTAATGAGTACGTTGTTTGCAATATATCTACCTCTTCATTGAGTCTATATAAATAGTACAAGCTTAGATCCGATGATTTGCACGCTATCATAGTCTTCAATGCGCTAGTTATACCTGGAGTCTTACATCGGTCAATTTCAACGCCATTTAATTCATACCGCATTTCACTAAACAAATGAGCTAGATAGAATGGGTTGAATTTCACTTTTTGCGTGCTCACTGTAGTCCCAGATCTTTTTGCTTCAAACTCAATAAAAAGATAGCTTTCCGATGGTAAAACGTTAAGGTCTTGAGATTGAATTGCAATTCGAATTTCATCATTGTTTTCATACGATTGCGTGTATGGTGTATATGTATGATATTGTTGACTAATTATGTTATTATCCCTTATAATGGGAGCTTTAATTTGTATTATATTACTCATTTTTTATTCACTTTGAAACCAATACTTTTTAAAAAATCAATATTTTTTTTAGTTAACGGTTTTCTTTTCACCGTTGACTGTTGTTTTTTAGTTCCCAACTTTTTTTTCACTGTTGTCTGTTGTGATCGTCGTTCACGATTGACGTTGCGAGCAGTAGCTGATTCACTTTTATATGGATTTGGTTGATTATGATATATGATCATTTCTTATAACATGTATGCGACACGTGAACATATATTCATTAAATTTCACTGGTTCATTATTTTCATCAACAATGCTAATACTAACGTTGCTTACTCCTCTCCTGTTAACTGGTAAATAAATCAAATGCTGCGCCTTCTCAATGATTTTACCACCTTGTGAAATCGGTGTGAATTCATGAATCACATGCGTGTATTTGCTGTTAGTGCTACTAAATGAACCGGATGTTAGATCACATTTAATTTTTATTACATTTTTAGGTATATTTAAAGTACCAAATATTTCGTTATGCGTAAAAAAATCTAAAAAACTACATGAGTAATGAAATCGGTCATCGAACTCGAAGTTTGAACCTAAAAATACAGTCGCCGTTGCAGTCTTACTTGTGAACGATAGTATTGTTGACATTATGATGACTCATAATATTCATATGAAATGTGCTAGAATGTATTTTAAATTAGGCGTATTTTGCGTTTTACAGTCAACGCCATCTGCAAATTTTTTCTGGCAATTTTGAATGCTTTGCATGACTTAAAGCGCAAGTCAATCAAACTTTGTAGTGAACTTTTCAGTTCAAATGTTGATGAGAATTACTTTTTTATAAATCGAATTGAAATTTTCATTTTTACAAATCATTTTTCTATAAACAAATTAATTTCTTTAATAATATATTTTTTATGTGTGCAAATAAAAAAAAAACATGTATTTACTTTGAATACAAAACCGTCGAATCATACTGACAAATAATACGGTGCGATTTCAAGGGAAATCGCTGCGAATTCGCCCGTGTTCAAATGTTGGTTGTTTACATGTAAACGTCAATTTATTCGTTGTATGTTCGTGCTGAATAACAAAACAAATTTGTTGATAGAAAAGTAAAAAAAATGCCGGAATACGAGGTGGAAGAAATCACCGACAAGAAAACTGTTGGGCGAAAAGAAAAAAAGGTATTTGTTTCAACATATAGAATGTAGAAGAAAAAACGAAACGATCAAATATTTATGCTGATTTTTATTTAAGGTTGAATACTTTGTCAAATGGGTTGGTTTTAAGCGATCATCATGGGTTTCCATCGCCAATTTGAATTGCAACCGACTCATTCTTGAATTTGAAAGAAAATGCGGACCGAGCCAAATTTTCGGTGAGTATTTTAATTATTGAAGAACCGATAAATTTAAGGTCCACACATGAATGTAATCATTTATATTTGTAGGTGCCAAACGAGATCTCAATTATGTTTCATATTTGGTTCAACCCAAAAATAACGATGACATTCAAGTTGTTTCGGGTCATGACGCTCGAATGTTTTCTGTTCCTTTCATCGAATTTTTGGAAAGCAAAATTGTATGGGAGGATGCGATCGAGGATGCCAATTTGCGTGCCAATTTAGCCGGACCTCAACATGTCGTTTCAAAAGTAGTTTGTATGTATATCACAAAATATTATATGTTAAACATCGTTTCAAATCATTGATTTTGATTACTCGGTTAATTTTAATCTTTGCAGATGCTACAAGAAAAGCAACCGGCGAATTGGTTTATTTCCTTGACTGTGGAAATGATGAATTACACATCATGTCAGCCGTAGATGCCAAAATACACTACCCGAACTTGGTTCTGGATTTTTTGGAAAAATGCATCGCATGAACTATAAAACATTTTGTGTTGAAGGAAAATCTGCATTTCAATAAATAATTTGCATTTAAATTCAGTTTTTTACTATTTTTTGTTCTTTTCAAAATATTATGAAAAGCTATTAAAGTAGCCTATGATTGATAGGTCATTGACATCACTGCACAAGGAGTACTGCTTGTCTATGGTGAGTGTGTATTAGTATGCTGCTATTCGTGTCTGTCGTTGGTGAACTCTATATATTCTCATTTGAAAAGAAACTGTCGTTGAGTAAAGTTCGTATAAGGAATCGATATTTAGCGCCAAAAACTAATTATTGTTGAAGTGAGTTCTGTTTGAAATATTATTTTAAAATATTGTCTTCGTTTGAACATCTTTTACTATTTTTATGAAATTGAACAGATTAGTGATTTTTGGAAAACTTTGTACTTTTCAGCAGGGAATTTATCGTACACTCCAGATATGGCAAAAGCAAAACACGTGAAAAACTTGGCTGGTTTTATTAAAAGAGGTAAGTTGTAAACATGCCTATCATTGCAATTATAGTATCAAATTATAATTTATGTTTCATTTTTCAGCCACCCGTTCGGATAGTCGTGCTATAGCACGTACAAATTTGTTACAAAATTATGATCAGTGTGTGGTTCGTATCGCAAAAAAACCACATTTGGAAAAATTGCTTCTAGCCAAACGAGGTGCAAAAATTATTTCACGTCGTCGTACATTTGCATTGGGTAGCTTGTCTGCGTCGAATACTGATTCTGGTGGATGTTCGGCTCTTTTTCAACGAGTGGTAGACAAACCATTCTCCCGTCGTCGTTCTCTACATGCCAGAGTAGCAAATGATAACGCGTCTGACCAAACCACTGTTTCTGTTTCACCACTACAAAATCCAAATGATGAAAACGTGGATCCATTGTTACCGTCTATACCGACCATTACTTTGCCACGAAGCGAGGTCCAGGCAAAAAGTGTATCGATTCTTGATGAAGCCGTACCGAATGTGTTTCTTCCAGCCCCAATGATGCCAGTGAGCCATGCAAAAATTGTTCGGCCAGTGCCAGATTTGTTGCCAATCAGCAGTTTAAATTTGGCGAAAAAACAATATGGTCCAGCTAAAAAAATGAGCCGCACCGCGCAATTCATTTTGGGTGTTTTGGATCAATTTGAAGGTGCTGATAATCTAACTACATCAAACGAAAATGTAAGCATCAGTTCCGGATTGGATGAAAGCGATGAATATTTCGGCCGTTTGGTGTATAGTAGCGATAGCGATTAAATTTTAAATCTCATCTGAACTTCAAATGTCGATTTTTCGTGCATAAGCAAAGACTGTTGTTATTTTGATCTGATGGTTGAATAAATATTAAACTTATCAATAAAAAAACACGGAATGAAATATTTATGAATTTGAGCATGTTGGGACGTTGATTTGTCTGAATATTATGATTCTTTTTCGCCTGAATATGTTCTTTTGGCCAAAATATGATGTAAGTTGCACTTTTTTAGATGCTGTGTTTGGAATTTCATTGGGAAAGCACTATTTAATGTTATTTGTTTCTCATCTAATGTCTTGAGCTCATTTGGCAATTTTGTTTTAAATGCACAGTCATGATATTTATTTATTTCGGCGGTGATGAGAAATATGAATTTTATTTGTTGTTTTAGGAGGCTTTGAATACTTTTTGAATTGAAATGCGTTGTAGCCATTTTTGCTCTGATTTTCAGAGCATACTCCGACTGAAATATAGTTGAATTTTCCCTGTGCATAAGAACACACGAATATTTTGAGGCTCTTGTAATAATACAAAAAAATAAAAATGCGGTACTGTAAAATACGTGGTTGTGATAATTTTAAAGGAGTTGGGAAATCAGAAACACGCATGTTTCGGTAAATAATATTAAAAAAGTATTTATTAATAAATATGAATCTAATATTCTTAATTATTAGCATTCCAACGGATGAGAAGGCACGAACGGCGTGGCAGATTGCATTAACTGGCATTGAATGCGGTGCCAGTTCACATGTTTGCATAGAACATTTCACACCTGACTCATACACTACATCGCAGTGTGGAAAAATCAATCTGAAAGTGGGTGCTGTACCATCATTGTTTGATATTATGGTAATCGATGTTGATGAAACTGAAATTAATAATCACAATGGACGACATGACCATAATGACGAGATTGATAAACTCGAAATACTTCGATCTGAGAATGCAAAATTACACCAAGAAATCAAACAAGTAAAAAGTAATCTGGAGAGTGAAAAAATAACATCCAACGCTCGGATAGAGATTTTGAAAGGAATCAAATTGAAGCAATCGAAGGAAATTCAATCGTTAAGATCTCAAGTATCTTACTTAAAAAATACATTGGATCAATTACGAAAAGATGTTGCTGATATGAAGAAAGGAAATTTGTCTGTTGACTTTGAAGTATGTTTTCTTTTTCAAATGTATATATTCCGAACTGATGTTTTTATTCATTTGCATTAAATAGGGTATCAAACAGAAAGAGATCATCGAATGTCTAATTCAGGGCGTAAAAAATAGAGAAAAGTATCCAGCATTGATTCGTCAATTTTGCTTGACTATGCATTTTCATAGTCCACGTGCCTATGCATTTTTACGTCACACATTTGATAAAAAATTGCCGCATCCCTGCACTATAAGGTCTTGGTATGCAAATTCGGACTTACATACTATGCCCAATGTGATCAATGAACATTGTCTGGAAATACTTAAGAGAAAAGTTTTGGAAAAAGAAGCGATTGGAGAGAATTTAGTATGTTCGTTGCTATTCGATGAAATGCATATTAGAAAACATGTTCAATGGTCAAATAAAGATCAAAAACTGATTGGATACGCAAATATTGAAGCAGATTCGAGTGAAGAAGAAGAACCTTCACCTAATGCGACTGCAACCAAAACGAAAAAAAAATCCGACATTGCAAATCAAGCACTTGTGTTCATAGTAAATGCACTGAATGATTTGTTCCAGCTGCCAATCGCTTACTATTTTATCAGTTCACTCGAGGCCTTTAAGAAAAAATCACTTATCGAAAAAATTATTTCTGAACTTGTTGATTGTGGTGTGATTGTGGCGGGTATGGCATTTGATGGATTTAAAGCAAACGTAAAAATGTGCAAATTGTTTGGCGCCAACTTTAGAGTATACTCACCCAATTTTAAACCATACATTGAAGTAAGAAATCAGCGCATATACATTTATTTTGATTCACCTCATATGATCAAGCTTGTCAGAAATAACTTGGCAAAGAAAGAAGTGCTATTTGATGGAAATGGAAATCAAATTAAGTGGCAGTACTTTGTGGACTTGGTGAACATGGAAAATCGAGGATTTTCTTTGCTTCATAAAATGAATCAGTCGCATATTGATTGGACGCGAAAAAAAATGAAAGTTGATTTGGCAGTTCAAACACTTAGCGCATCCACTGCAGCGTCAATGGAATTACTGATGGGCAACGGCATACAAGAATTTCACGGAGCTGAACACACTATCAAATTTGTTCGAATATTCAACACATCCTTTGATATTCTTAACAGTAAAACCGACATAAGTGAAAATGTGTTCAAAAAGACTTTGAGCGTTGAAAATGCAGCTGAAATCTTCAGCTTCTGCGCAACTGCAATCGAGTATATAAAGGAGCTGAAGGTAATTAATGACAAAGGGAATAAAGTGAAAATTTGCACCTCTTCAATTAACACTGGATTTTCTGGAATTATTATCGATATGGTTTCGTTGATGATGTTTTTTCAAGAATACATCGATGAAAAAGAAATCATCAAATCAATTAGAACATATTGTTTCACGCAAGATCCTGTTGAAATTTTTTTTGGCAAGGTTCGATCATTGTGTGGTTTCAACGACAACCCAACATGGGAGCAGTTCATGGCGGCCTTTCGGAAATTGTTGGCATATAGCACCATTATGTATTCGAAATTGTCGAATTGTCGTGAAGGAGATGATTCAATCTCAAATCCATATTCAAACATTTTGAGTATAACTTCGCGACGGGTCAAAACAATAAAACCGACTGAACAAGAATTTTTGAGTATTTCGGAAGAAGAAATAGAACGCTTCTATGACAAATTGAGTAAGATTGAGCGCAAAAATGGGATGCAGTATGATTTGAAAGACCATACAATAAATTATATCGCCACTTCCATTGAAAAAGCAATCAAAACCACTCAACAATTTAGTTGCTTACGATGCAAAAGTGTTTTTGAAGAAAACACTAATGATTCTCAAGATTTAAGTGATAGTACATTTCGAATTTGCAAGCAAACTGATAGATTTTTAAGACCCGAACTATTGAAAGGAAATATCAACTTCAATATTATTTATCATGAAATTTTAGCATGTATTGATTTGAATTCGCTTTATCCTAACACTGATTTCACATGCCATTTTGAACATAAAATTTTTTTAATCCGTTTCATAATTGACGAATTTATACGAATCAAGGGAACACACATCGCAAAAACCATAACATTCAAAGAACATCAAAACCACCTCAGAGTTAGATTGCATAAGCTGTTACATTATTTAGGACAATAATCACTATACATTGTTTGAATAAAAAATAATAATAAAGAAAAACAATTAAAATTGTCTGACTATGTGTTTTACGTAAACAATTATATTCTACCCATTTTGACATATGAGTTGTGTCAAACACAATAGTAGTATTATTAGTGAACTCGCCGTCGGCGAATTGGTGTAAGTTTTTTAAGCTGCGTAAGCACTACAATTGATGCAATGTTACTATTTTGATTCTCAGATGGCATTGTATGTTCAAAATATGATCTTGAGCATTTCATATGATAATATTCTGTCATACATTTCTTATTTCATTTATTTTTCTATAAAACGCACATAAAAATCTTAAACACAAATGTCCACAAATGTTAGTATTAAATAGCTGATATCTTTCGTAATTATAATAAATGTTGCATTTGCTACCTAAATACAGAATCAATTCTATTGGTGGTGGTAGCTTACCAAACGAATCGAAATAAAATACATTCACATTTTCCTTAACATAACATGACCAATGTGTTCCATTGTTTTGTATTGAATCATGATTGATAACCATACATTCAAGTTTCCATGGTTCATGTATTGGTAGAGTGTCACGCATGTAAACGCCTCGAAAATATGGTATATGTAATTTTTCCACGAATTTACTTATGTCGTAGTTTGTTAATGCTCGTTCAGGCAGCAAACTTATAAGTTTTTTCTTTGTGTAGGTTTTTTGTGTTGACAATAGAGTCCATATCCATTTTTATACGGATACAAATACAAGCTGGGTCTCAATTTAACTGCTTTCGGAGTTGACATGTTTTCCTCTTCGTCTCCTTCTCGTCCATTACTTTTTTCATGTTTTTGCATGTCTCTGCATTCATTTATCGCGCTCATGATATCCATAGCTCCACCCTCTTTCCCGTTAAGTAGTGAGCCGTTTACATTTAAACCAACAAAAGTTGGAATTAGATCCAAGTCTCCACCCGAAAACGGTAATGGTATAATACGTGATTTTTTTATGTTTTTTCCTCTTTTAGCCTTTTTAACCGCAATATTCGCAATATTTATAGCTGTCTCAATACTATTGGGCTTAGATTTTTTCAAAGCTTGCTTTGCTTTCGTAATTAAAGACTTTAATGTAATGAATTGTTTTAATTTTTTATTTAAAACTTTTTTTACTGGTGTTACTCTCTTTTTCTTAGCAAACGATTTAATTTTCGATTTCTTGTTAACATTTTTCTTAACAACTTTGTTGCTCTTTTTCTTTCCACTACTTTTTTGCTTCATGTTGATGCGATTGAAAAAAAATCAGTCTTTACTCAACTAAAGATCGAAGTCAACTAAATAGAAATTACACATATATTCATATTTATACCGATTTCAAGTGTTAGTAATCATCAGTACATTAACGTTGCAAGATGCATTTCGTTGAGCAATCTATTCACATTCCGGTGTTAAATGTCGATGAGTTAATTGCACCATCAAAGACAACATTGCGACGACATAGCAATTTATTACCAAATTCAATTCGCTGTATAATTGCAGGACCATCAAACAGTGGAAAAACGAATTTGATCATCAGTTTAATTGAATCTGAACATGGTTTGAAATTTGAGAATATTTACATTTATTCAAAAAGTTTAAAGCAAGACAAATACAAATATTTGAAAGATTTATTGGATCCCATCGATGAGATTGGTTTTTATACATTTTCCACGTCGGATAAGGTCATTGAACCAATGCAGGCAAAAAAAAATTCTATCATTATTTTTGACGACGTAATATGTGAGAAAAATCAGGAAAATATAAAAAACTTCTATTGTCTTGGTAGACATAATAATATTGACAGTTTTTATTTAACACAAACGTACACAAAAGTCAAAAAACACCTGATTCGAGATAACGTTAATTTCGTCATATTATTTAAACAGGATGATACAAATTTGAAGCATGTTTATAACGATATGGGCGTGGCATGTGATATGAAATTTGATGAGTTTCGAAATTTGTGTTTAGAGTGCTGGAAAGAGAAGTATGGATTTGTTGTAATTGATTTGGATAGTGAAGTGAATAATGGCCGCTATCGCAAGGGATTTTCAAATTATTTAAGTCAATGATTTCATCATATATCAAAATGTTGTATGCGTGCATGTATCAGTATTCGAGTAGCCTTTAGTGTGAACACATACGTGAATAAGAAACAAAGTAATAATAATGTGCGATCTAAATTTTTGTCAAAAACTTAATAAATCGTTCGTCCAAACGCGTGACGCTATCAAAAAAAAGTTTCGTTGTTTACAAAACGAAAACGATGAAAATTATGAAGCATATCGACAGGAAGAATTTGGTGACGATGTTGAAACCATATACAAACCATTACTTGAGAACAGAAAACAACCTGAAAAAGAATGCTTTGAAGGTATTGATACTGTTGAGTCGGCTGCAGCTGTCGCTGCCGCCACTGCAATCGTCATGGATGATGAAAAAAGGTTGAAAAAGAGCTATAACGACAAGATGCAAGTAGAAAGTTTGGAAAAAAAGTTCATCCCTTATACAAACCACATTGTGTACGAATATTATGACGATTACAATAAACTTTGTGAAAGACTGCAATTGTTGATATCCTCAAAATTGGCCGGAAATTCTAATCATGATCAAGAAATCAACTCAATCATTAATGAATTACGCTCTAACAACATAATCATGTAAATTCAAATGAAATAAAAGAATTGATTTTATGAGATTTAATCAAAGTTTTGTTTTTTTAATTGAAATTAATAATAATCTTGAGTGTTTTCATTATTCCATTTATTGTTTAGGTTTCTTTAAATAAAAGATTATAAACTACACAACTTTTATTTAATTCTAAGGCATACTTAATAAATTCGTTTAATGTACTTTCAATCCGAAAAAGAAAAAAAAGATATCGATTACACAGAGAATCGAACCAACGATCTTTTGATTTCAGGTAAATCACTCTACCACCTTGACTACCAAAACAGTAATGAAAGTATGGAAAAAAATGGGTAGTATATATATATAATATAATTTTGCATACGTTCGCACTTTTTATCAAATATCAAACAAATACTATAATAGAACGATTCGTAAAAAATGGTACGCGTTGAATTGAATACATCATTATAGCTAACTTCAGCTGTTAGCAAAATATCTATTTTTATGATGCGGTTTTTCATATAAATTGTACGCGTTGAATTGAATACATCATTATAGCTAACTTCAGCTGTTAGCAATATATCTATTTTTATGATGCGGTTTTTCATATAAATTGTACATTTCATTTGTGTGGTTTTGCTACAAATGTTCATTTTTATATTTTAAAATTCTTACAAAAGTCGAAATGACCGTTTAATTCAAAATATGTCTCTTTCATCAGTCTTTCGTTATTCAATAATACACACAATCGACAAACACATTTCCTTTTTGCTCCTTTCATGCACTCACAATACATATTAATATTATATTTTAACACTTCGTCGATTGCAAAGTGTTTGTATTCGTAAGCGGATCGTTTTCTCTTGATCAATTCAAACAGAAAAGTTGAAAATGTAATGTCTGTTCTGCGTTTGTTAGGTCCTATTCGTAACTTTATATTATCATAATACGTAATACTAAACACCACTTCTAAAGCATTGAGGGGTATGTTGAACACTTGTGAATTTTTTAGCATCGCTTTGCACGCCAGTTGTTTCAAAGTAAATGGAGCAAAGTGCACTCTTCCTGTTATAAAGATAGACAATTTTTGTTCAATATTAAATGTTTCACAGTTCAAAATAGGAAAAATTGTTGCACTATAGGCTGAATTAAGTCCTCTGCATGTAACTGTTGTAAATGGTTCCATTCGATTATAATACTCATGTTCGAAACCAATTGTATGAGCAATTGATCGATAGAGATATGCGAAATCTTGTCTTCTTTGAAATTCGACATCTGGTCCTAGACACTCCATGATTTTTTTATATTCATCGTATACATTATACGCGAAATATTTCATATAATCCGACATAAGTTCATGTAAATATTCACGAAGTTTTAGTCTTTTTGTTGTAATGCTACACACTTGATAGTCACTTTCACTGCCAACTGGTGAGCACAGGATTAATTCACAATCCTTAAATCCATAAAATTTTAATCGACTGCAACTATCGTGATGCTCGTCCGAAAATTGGACATCGTAGTTCATTGGATCAATCATTTTTCCTTGAAAGTTACTTATTAACTGACTGATCAATAAACACAAGACGAATCATTTATACAGTGCTGTGTACAATTCTGTTCTCCAGTTCCAAAAAACCGCAGATTTATAACTTTTTTATGAATATGTTGTACAGCAAAAAGTAAAACAGGTGTGTTTTTTTAAATAAAAACATCGAGTGTTGGAAATATAATGTTGAGTTCATCAAAGAAAACATCAATCGTCGGAATAAGATACATTTTTTGCTTCAACAATTACACCCCAGAATTTCATCAATATTGTTGTCCCGTAGTGGGCTGTATTGTACGATCTGTTGTACCACATTTCTCCAGCATTTGATCCAACGATACCGTAAATTATTTTTGTCCTCTCTGATACATTATTTAAAATATCATTCTTTTCAGGTGAAGAGGTACAGAACGCATTAGATGCGATATTGAAATGTAAATCAAATAAAATTCTTTGCAACTTCCAATCCAATTTCCATTCATCTATATTTCCTTGATAGCGTTCGATTTCCATCCAATTGGAACAAAATGCTGGCGCTAATTTATCAATCGTAATATTTTCCTGTAGAATGAAATCCTCAAATTTTTTCAAGCTTTCCTTCAATTGAACTAAATCTTCAATTCGTTTTGCTGTTCTCATCTTCCCCCAATGTGAATTTGGACACAATTTGTTTGTGTGTCGTTTATGATCGGTACCTTTACATGATTTACACATAATTTTCTCTACTTCAAGTGATGTCATTTTTTTCACAGATCAATGATTACTATTTAAACCGCAATGTCTTAAACCGCAATGTCTACTCTTCATCTGAATCAATTATACCGTTCTTTGCGAATACGGTTTGCTGAAATGAAATGAAGAAAAATAAATGTTCAGTATAAAAAATAAGTACAGTAAGTGTAATTTTATTTGTTAAATAAAAAAAGCAATGAATGATAACTTACCACATCACTGGATGAAGAAGAAAATACTCGCTTTCTTTTTCGCACTGGTTCACAGCTGCATTTATCTTCGCTTGAAGTGTATTCGCCACTGCTTAAATCCGCTGTGTCATCGTCAATAAATGATGATTCGTAGTTCGACGATTCGATTGACGTTCGTTTGTCATTTGTATCATCACTTTCAAATTCACTTAATTCACTTATCCATTTAGATACAAACTCATTACGCTGAAAAAAAGAATCAATTTTTTTATTTCAAATAATTTTTTACCATTACTTACTAACTTACCGTGTGCAAAGGACTATATTCCCCGTCGCTGGAACCCAAATATTCCGAACTGCTTGTACTGTAATACAAATATTCCGAACTGGTTGACGTGCTATCGCTGCATGTCAATTTAGAATGTTCCGAACTGGTTGACGTGCTATCGCTGTATGCCGAACTGTTTGACATGTTTGCTCAGACTGTTCACTTTAAAAAAAAAGGACATACTTTTATGAGTGTATACTTCAAAGGTAATAAAATTGTTATGACATAGTCACACCTTTCAATGAATATATGTGAGTGAATCTACATAAAGACTTACATTCTCTCTCGATCTTTCATTTGAATCAGTTGAAAAAATATATTTTGAATAACCATGAATGGATGCCATCCAATGCCACTGGATCCACCGATGAATGAAATCGGTAAAATTTGAATATTTTTTCTATAAATAATATTTATTTACGTTTAAATTTATTTTATTTTTAGAAATTCAGCGAATATTGGCGTATGTGCTATCGCTTCCGATCGATGAAGCATTTGAAGCGGTGTTCGTTCATCGAGTCATTGACACTCGTTTACTCCCTCCGGAATTTTACGATGCAATCACCAGAGATTGTATGGAGTGCAGTGAAAATGAAGATGACGAAAATTCCAGTAGTGAGTCAGATGAAAAATCCGGTTGTGAATCAGACCAAGCATATAGTGAAAACTAGGATTGATCATGTAATAAAATTGATTGAAACCTCATGAAATAAAATTGATCGATCATACTGTTATGATTCAAAGAAATGAACTCATTTTATTTGTTAAACTGAATACATTATTGACTTAACTTTATATAAATAAACGAGTATGCTGATTATGATAGCAAAAGTTAGACATGAAATTAATAAAAACCAAAATAAAACACTCCACAATACAATGATGTTATTTGAACGATGCGATGTTATTTTGCTCGAAATATTCTGTGCTATATCATTGCCGCTGTCAACTACGAGGTCACATTCTTTGACATCACACACAAGACAAAATTCACGATCTGCACATATTGAATCCCATAAGTCTATACCAATTCCTAATAAAAAATGATTTTATGTATTTTGGTTTTCTTTTTTTATTCATATTTACCTTTTTTATTTGCGTCATTCCTTGAATTCATAAAAAAACCAATGTGGCTACAATTTAAGAGAAAATCACCAAGGTGTGATATATTACATTTTATTTTGGAAAAATCGAATGTATTTGTGGTTGATTCGATCTCAGTCAATTTTAATATATCATTCTTGTTCACAGACGTCGACGCACACAAATTATGTGATATTTGTAATAATACAAACAGGACATACAAGTTGGAACAATACATTTTTTATTTACCTTTTGCAAACCGTCTCATGCGACAATAATCGTTGCACTGATCTATGGTTACCAACAGGTGTATTCATCAAGCTCGCTGAAAATATAAAATCATTGAACGAACGGAGTTAACAGCTGGCTGAATGTCTGCTGACAAATTTATGACTGTGGCTACATGTATGACATGTATGATTCATAAGTAAAATACAAATGAAAGAGAGAGCGATGGGAATACGCACATAAAAAACACACAGACACTTGTTTTTTGCAAATGCAAAATTTTTTTATTTCATTTTATTGGAGTAAAAAAATTGAATCATTGATTATGTTATTTTTGATTAAAAAAGGATAATTAATTGTGTGATTAAAAATGGTATTTGATTTATTTATTCTTCAGCGCTTGAAGAGTCTCTTTCGTCACTAGAATCGTCTTCACTTGACTCGAGTTCGGATTGTTCTTCTTCGGAGCGAACTTGCACCTTCTTCTTCTTCTTATTTTCGTCGACTTCTTTATTAGATGCATGATTCTTCTTCTTTTTTTCCGTTTTTGATGGCGCATTCTTTTTTGTCTTTTTTTTAAATTCATCATTGGATGCAGCTGGAGTCTTTCTTTTTTTTGATACCTGAAAAAATAAAGAAATTGAAACATTTTGTAATTTTTTGTTATCAGTATTGTGCAACTCGTTCATATTTTTTTCGGTGTAAAACCAAGTAAATTGACAAACTTGAAGAAAATTCTTACCATTTCTTTTTTATCCTCCTCAAAGTTGAGTATGAGTCGACCTCCACGATCCTTATCTTTTCCGCCATAGATCATAACGACTTTCGGCAAACGATTTAAATCCTTAATTTGCGACGGATTTAGGGAAAAACGATCGGGCAAAAACATGTGACATTTACCTAAATCGACGCGCACTTTTTTACCATAATCAGTTTGAACATACGAAAATTTTTTAACTGTATGTCTTCCGACAGACAGTTGATCAAAGTTTTTTTGTGACGGATCACCATTGTCTTTACATTGTTTTATTAATGCTTCCATGTTTTTTGCACTGAAGTGAATTCTCTTTGAAATCAAAACTGACACTGTAATGCTGATTGAATTCGTTCGATCTATATATACGTACGTAAAGAGTCACTGTAAAAAGCATTGGGTGTGGTCAAAACCGCATACCTCCCAAGTGAAAAAATGATCACTTAGTTAAACAAAGACATTTTTTTGGGACACTTCACTTTTTAACGTTTTTTGTATGCGGGCATATAATTTATTTCTAAGAGTGGGAGACTTTATTCCTAGGTAACTAAATTTACATTTTTTGTAACGTATATCAACTGGTATATTGGTTACTTGGGAACTCAATATAACATATATATGTATGTATATAAATTGTTGTTGTCACTTGAATAAGAAATTTTAATTCATTTCAGTTTTTCCATTGACATTGAACTGCAAAGAACAAAAAAATGACAGATAAAATATTGTTCGAATATCGTGAATCAGCCTTTGAAAACAGAATCAAAACATTTGCAATAGTCAATGTAGAACACATTGATGTTAAAGCTTTTTTAAAGGACGCATTTCATTATTTTAAGTTACAAATAAGTGAATATATGTTGTCAAACCGTCGTATGATTAAAGTTCATACCAGTTTCAAAGTGCTCTTTTCAAAAACCATAGTCAGTGATGATGGTCAAGAAAAAGAGGAATATCAAACCATTTATATCAATTCAAAAACAAAAACAATGGATCTCGTAACAAAATTGTATAAATTTTATAAAAACAATGTAATAAAAAATGCGATAAAAACTATTGAAGACGTG
>NW_022203387.1:0-3705 GCF_009176525.2 Contarinia nasturtii | reverse complement strand
AGTGCCCTAAACAAATCTCGGCTCAAATATTGCATATTCTTTCACTTTTTGCTCTTTTTCGCAATGCTAGCAAAATTGTCTGCAGACATTTTAGATCGTTTGGATATTTTCATTTTGGAAATTGAGGAATTACAAGTGCCGGCACCATTGTGGTGGGAATACATTTGGTGCACCTCGATATTGGTGTCATTCATTGGATTGTCAGCTGCCAAAGGCAATCGCGTCAATGATATGAAAAAATACATTATTGGTTTAATTGTTACCGCTTTACTGCCGCTTCTATATTGCGCAATTTACTATTTTTCGGACATTGTAGAGTACATGACCTTAGACGAACAGACTGACATTGAAGACACCAAGATTTTTGTGTGGAGGGTAAGATTTGTTTTTTTTTTTTTTTATCAATAACTCACTCGTCCTAATAATATTTCGAAATATATTTTTTTGTTCTCATTTAAGGGTAAACCATACGCATTGATCTGGTACGCATTTTTTTTGGTGGCCATACAAGTGCACGGCATGTCCATATTCTTTGCATGGAATTTAGTACAAGCCTGGCGATCACGAACCGCTTCACGAAAACTACAATAGACTCTTCAACGAAATATTAACTAACCTAAAACGCACTGCATAAAAAGAAAATTACTTAATTTATTTTGAATTGTGGAGTTTTGTTCAACAGAAATAAAAAAGAAAGTATTGTTTAAATCTTTTTCAATCAGTTGGTTGGCCTAAGAAAAATTTACGAAACAAATGTTGAAGAACATAAAATGTACTTAAAGTGGAGACGGCCATTCGAACCAATTCATTTGAAACTGCGGTGCTTTCAGTTTAAGTGGAGACACCGAATCAATTCTGTTTTCTTTTTAAATAAATTTACTCGTGAAAATTCAAATGCTGAATACATTGACAATATCATTCTTCAAGGCGCTATCCGTTTTCATGGATTCATTGGATACGTTGCCATGGAAATATTAGCAGAATTTTTTCTTGGGTGCATTACTATTGCCCCCAAATAAAATTTACTATTCCGGTATGATATCTTCATTTTTTCACTGTCCTAGCTGAGCTGCAGGGGATCTTATGTACTGGCGAAGCCTAATCACACGTCCCGCCTTCACATACATCATTGGGATGGCAATATTTTGTCAATATATGGTAAATTTGATTAATTTATTTCGCTATATTTTGTCTTATCCTACGGCAGTTCAATTATGTTGGAGGATACTGATTTGCCGTCCTTTCTTATACACAACTCCATTTTATTTGAATGGCTGGTCATGTCGTTTAGGTACTATTATTTATTTCATATTATTCCTTTAAACTTGCTTAGACAAA
This sequence comes from Contarinia nasturtii, assembly GCF_009176525.2. Classification (NCBI taxonomy): domain Eukaryota; kingdom Metazoa; phylum Arthropoda; class Insecta; order Diptera; family Cecidomyiidae; genus Contarinia; species Contarinia nasturtii. The sequence goes on along the minus strand of NW_022203387.1, from coordinate 2,367 downwards.
ATTTAACAAATCTTGGATTTTATGACAAATCCGGAACAGAAAATAACACAAATAATAACCTTTTTAAAAAACGTTTTTTTAAGATCTCAAAGAAAATTTATTCCTTTGTTATGCTCCTGTTGAACATGTATAGTATCGAGTGAAAAATCCGCAATTTCCTGTTTAGTCGCTTTACGTTTACATATATAATTAATATACGAATATACGAAGGAAGTTACGAACGACGAATAGACCAATATGTATCAAGTGCTATATGCTTGTGGCGTTTTTTTCAGGCAATCAGTAAGAAGCTTTATTTACGTTGATAAGAACGGACAAAACAGTCCTGTTGTTATTTTAAGCTACAGGCTTTCATTCAAAATCAAGATTTCGATTGAATTAACGATTTTACCCTTCTTCAGAGCTACAAATAATACAACAAAAAGAAAATCATTTCAACCAGTTGGAAGCATCTCTTGTATTTGCTTTCAATTCTTCATCTTTGGGTTTGGATAATAGAGGTTCTACTGTACTGTATTTCAAACTTTGTTATTGACAAAATAACAGAACAATTTTAAATTTATTTAATCGATCACATAGGAATATTTTCGTAAAACAAATATAATTCCATTTGAATCATCGACGTGTAACGTCGGATAAAAGTGAGTTTAAATATCATGTCAGTTCACATTTAAATACATCTATTTTATACAGCAATAACTTATTTATTTTTTGAAGCTAGGAAAAGTCTGAAAAGCTAAAAATGATGGTAGTGCCAAGGATAAAATGGATTATTTTAGTATTTATGTTTATGGCTATATTAAGTTCACATTCAGCGCCTTCTACTTCAAATAGTAAAAAGAAAACACGCATTTTAAACATCGCAGTTATTGGAGCCGGTGCATCTGGTCTTGCGGCTACAAAGAGATCACTCGATGAAGGACATAATGTGACAGTTTATGAACAAGGCGAAGCTGTTGGAGGGATCTGGTTCTATACAGATAAAATCGGAAAAGACGAGTACGGTATTAATATTCACACTCCAATGTATCAGGGATTGAGGTAAGCTAAAACAAAAATAAAACTTCTGTTAAATCCGAGATGTAATGTATTCAACGTACAAACAGAACGAATTCACCATATCAAACAATGGAGTTTCCCGGATATTCTTATCCAAATAATACGCCATCGTATCCAACACAGAAACTGGTGTTAGAATACTTAAATTCTTATGCCGATTATTTCAAATTAAATGAGCATATAAAATGTCATCATCCAGTTATCAAGGTTTCTCCAGTTAAAAGCCCAAATATCCAGCGAACAAAGTGGATATTAACTTTGAGGGATTTGGCCAAAAACAAAACTGTCGAAAGTGAAGTATACGACGCTGTTTTTGTTTGCACAGGTGTAGCTTCGTCGCCAAACATTCCAAAAATTCCAGGGGACGACACATTCAATGGAAAAATTATTCATAGTCATGATTATCGTCGAGCTGACGCATTTAAAGGTATACCTTTATATATAATGCCAATTATTTTTGAATTGTAGATGCTTTGTTAAATGATAATCTATATCTATTTGAACGAACATGTTGAATGTGACAGGTGAAAATGTTTTGGTTATTGGTGGCGGAGCAAGTTCAAATGACATATTAGACCAATTGATCAATGTTGCTAATCAAGTAACATGCAGCCAACGTAGCGATCAAGATGGAATGTCAGAAGAAGACACAGAAACGTATGAGATTTCCTTAAAAACTACAGATGAACAAATTGTCACATATAAAGATGATGTAAAGTGCTTAACGCCAAATGGCGCAAAATTTATTGATGATACAGAACAAAATTTCACCGTTATTATTTACGCAACAGGTAGATTCTTGGATTTTATGTACCACAGAATTGAAGACTCTGAAGTTCTTTTTTTGAATAGGTTATAGGTATTCGTTTCCATTTTTGGGCGAAGAAATTGGTATCAGTATCGATGAAAACTGCGTGGAACCATTGTATAAACAAATTTTAAACATTAAGTATCCAACCATGGCTTTTATTGGAATACCGCAGGTAGCAGTCAACAATCGCATGTATGATTTGCAGGTAAATTTCATACACCTACCAAAGACACATACATCACACTAGACATTACTTCCCTTTTCGTTTTTGGATAAAACAGGCACATTTTGCATTGCAATTCATCTCTGGTGCAATTAAAATGCCGAAAGAAACCGAGATGATGGTGGATACAATAGTTCAAACTCAACACCATTTAAACCAAGGATTTCGCAAAAAAGAAATGCATATCTTAGGTCTGGAACACAAGAAATATTATAAAGTAATTGCGGAAACTCACGGTGGAATTAGCCAAATTGCCCAAGGAAGAACTCCGGAT
>NW_022203386.1:0-3442 GCF_009176525.2 Contarinia nasturtii | reverse complement strand
CAGAAGTTGAGCTAGTTATGGTATGTCAAAAAATCGGGGACAAAAAATCACCTGGACCCAGTGCGCGCACTTGTGAGGTGCATTTACCAACTCTGCTTTGGAGGATTCCACAACCAGGCAAAAAGCCAAAACACACACACACACACACACAAACAAACACACACACAAACACAAACACACACACACACACACACACACACACACACACACACACACACACACACTACGGGCGGAGGAGGAGGAGAGAAGGGAGAGGGGAGAGGGGAGAAGGGAGGAAGGGAGAGGGGAGAAGGGAGAGGGGAGAAGGGAGAGAAGAGAAGGGAGAGGGGAGAGAAGAGTACTTAAAGACCCGCCTGTCTTTTAATACTCTGAAGAGTTTTTTTACAGAACTCCCCTTTACTGTTCCGGGCTATTGTCAGAGTTCCCGGCTTCGATGGGTGGTGGTATTGATGATGGCTACCTGATGCTTGCCGTGCCTCAAACCACCCATCGTCTTTAATTATTTTCAATAATTTTCTCAGTTTTAGGGTCATTGTTGATATATTCAATTATCGAAGACAAGTGTTTCAAAATTCTCAAAATCTTCCTTTTTATCGATTGTGGTGTTAATGAGTATCTAATGATATGAGGTGAAACCACCCATTAACTCCTAAATACATTCTTAGTTCCCTTAATTACATCCCTAACTAGTCATTATCAGTTCTTTTGTGTTACTAATTAGCTTCTATCAAAATATATAGTTTTCATGTGGTATTTTGGCAGCCATGTTTTAAAAAAAATTAATTTACGAAGAATAGAGCATACATATTCTACGTAAATTACATTTTTTTTAAAACATGGCTGCCAAAATACCACATGAAGACTATATATTTTGATAGTAGCTAATTAGTAACATAAAAGAACTGATAATGACTACTTAGGGATGTAATTAAGGAAACTAAGAATGTATTTAGGAGTTAATGGGTGGTTTCACCTCATATCATTAGATACTCATTAACACCACAATCGATAAAAGGGAAGATTTTGAGAATTTTGAATAGTGTTGGCTGCGAAAATCTACGAACACTCGTTCGTTCGTTCGTAGGAATTGAAGAAAAAAAAATAGTTCGTTCGTAGATTTTGAAAAATAAAAATTTTGTTCGTCTGTTCGTTCGTTTGTAGCTATTTTTTATTTCAAATATTAAAAAAATTATGGAAATATTAAGAAAATTTGAAATAAAAAAATCGCTACAAATGAACGAACAAAAAAAAAATTATATTCCTACGAACGAACGAACGAACGTTCGTAGGCAACAGTATTTGGGAATTACCCCTTTACAAATTGAGAAAAATATTCTTTCGATTTGCTAGGGATTTTGGCGAAAAATGCGAAGACCTTTTTTTTAGCTCTTCACTTTGTAAAGCGGGAGAAAATATTCAATTTTTCTAGGGTTTTTTGGCAAAGAGAAAAATCTTTCAATTTGCTAGGGCTTTTTGGCGAAGAGAAATCTTTCAATTTGCTAGGGTTTTTTGAGCCAAATGCTTTGAGACAAACCCAGAAATGTGCGAACAACTTCGAGAACATTGTAACAGTTTATCTTTGATCAGTTTTAAAATAATTGCATTCCAAGCGAAATGTAATAAATAAAGCATCGCACGCGAACATAGAGAAAAATCTGCCCGAACAAATGTTCGTCCGAAAGAGAAATTATACGCGATGAAAAAATAAAATTACGAATTTTTGCATGCAAAAATTCAGATTAAAATCAAATTGTAAATAAATAAATAATGGGGAAAAAAATTACATAAATAGACAGGCAAAGATGCACTTTCAATCCATTTTGTGATTCAAGTACTTACAAACAGTCTATTTTCCTTGATTCTGAATTATCATATAAATTTTTACTTTTACTCTGGATTCAATTTGATTAAATTGCATCATTTCCTTGCCTTTTTCGATTTTTAAAATCAGAATCGGAGCCTGGATTCATCGTTTTATGTTTTCGATTGTAATAATAAAACAACGGAAAGAAAAAGAATAGGGAGAAAAGTGGTGAAAACATCATAATTGAATGAGGAAAATATTAAAATTGTGAATTTTTATTGCAAAACGACGAAGACGGTGACGACGAACGGAAAAGAAAATGTCTATTCAAAATATTTATCGTTTTATCACAGTGACGTTGGTCTTATTGTATGCCAATGGTATTTGTGCACAAAATTCAAATTACAGTGAATTGCTTGAAACGATCGGCATTTTTTATTACAGTCCGTAAGTCATTTTATTGACTTTCACGATCGTTTATTAGTCTGGTGATTTCAACGATCGTCAATATTTAAAGAAAAAGAAGAAGAAGAAGAAGAAGAAGAAAACCAAATGAAATCATTGGTGTCGATTATTATTGTTTTCATTTTCAGATTCTATCACGAGGAACAGTTGGTGCGTAGATCAGTGAAATTGGACGGTTTTATTGATGATGTACCAATAAAAGTGTTGATTCATGGCTATATAGCCAGCCGTTATCATAGTTCGATTGAACCAATCAAAAAAGCATATTTAAGTGCCGGAAATGTGAATTTAATGATTGTCGATTGGTCGCAGGCATCGTATCAAATGTATGATGTTTCGAGACGATTGACATCGCAAGTAGCGCTCCGTATTGCACAAATTCTCGACGCTTATTTACAGGCAAATAATATCGACAGTGGTTTAGTGCAAATCATCGGACACAGTTTGGGTGCTCATATTGCAGGAAATGTTGGTCGAAGCATGAAATCACGAGTCGGACGGTAAGAAACAGGCAACAATGTTGTTTCCGAATCGGAAAATAACATCTAACAAAAAAACACGTTTTCCTTTCAATCAAATACTGATAAAATATTGATTTTGTGACATCAACGCCTTCATTATTATTTCAGTTAATTTTGTTGTTCGATTTTATTCTTGAAGATTGAAATAACTGTTGATAATAAATTATTTTTTCGTTGACTGTTTAGAATCACTGGACTAGGTAATTTGACGATATTAAATCGATTGAAAAAATGAAAATAAACTGTTTTCTTAACACTTATTATCTAGATCCGGCGGCACCTTTATATTTAAAATGGTCATATGATGCAATTCGAATAACAGACGCCCCCTTTGTTGATATTATACACACAAATGGCGAACGGCTAGGAGAATCATGGGCAAGGTAGCTTTTTCATTATTTTTTGCAAATGTAAAAATTGATAAAAATCACTCCATCCGAAAATAACGGAGTTTTGATTTTTACAGAGGTCATGCTGACTTTTATCCTAATTTTGGTATCGTGTCTCAGCCAGGATGTGAGCAAAAAGACGTTTCAACACTATGTACGTATTTTTTAATTAAAATTCTTATTTTCAACTTTTGAAAATTGCTTTCGTGCGCAGTTTTTCATGAGAAAATCTGTATTTCGTTTTCGTTATTCCGTTATAATGG
>NW_022203385.1:0-3999 GCF_009176525.2 Contarinia nasturtii | reverse complement strand
GTATTATATATTGAACTCACCGTAAATTGCATCTCCCGATTCACTACCACCGTATCATTTGAATCGGAGTAAAAAAATGAAGAGTCAAGGGCGATTCCAACTTGACCTTTATACTGATTATAGTACTCGCGTTTATACAAATGATAAGCAACCGCATGTGATTTCAATGCATTATGCACACACAAATATTCGCCTTAAATATCAACCAAATTAACAAATTAAACAACTTCAATTCGATTGGATAAGGCAGTTATATACCTTTTCCGTGTGCATTGATGCCAGGTGCATGAATCTTTCCACCATAGCCCTTTACACAAAATTCTGCTGCTTCATTTATGGTAATCCAATACTTGACACGATCGCCGAACCGATTGAACAGTAAGTTTGCATATTCTTCAAAGTATTGAACAATGGCTGAATTTGCAAAACCACCCAATAATTGAAGGTGTGCTGGTAGATCGAAGTGATACATCGTCACCATTGGTTCGATTTTGTATTCGATGAGCTTGTTGATAATTTTGTTGTAATACTCGATGCCTTTTTCATTTACTTGTGTTATATCGCCAGTTGGCAAGATACGCGTCCACGAGATTGAAAATCGATAAAAGTTCATCTAAATAATAAATGAGTAAGCTACTCAAATGAACTGAAACACAAATATATATTTTTTACATTTAAACTTTTCACTGCTTCGACATCGTCCAAATAATATTCATAAGAGTTGGCACCAACATCGCCATTCTGACGATCAACTATTTTTTCGGGATGCAAGTGAGTGAATTCGTCCCAAATTGATGGTCCCTTACCATCCGAATCCCAGCCACCTTCAATTTGATATGCAGACGATGACACACCAAATAAGAAATTCTCCGGAAAATGTTGACTAGATCCATTTTTGGCAACTACTATTTCCACTCTAAATAATTTCAATAATTTACTTCAATTATTTGGATTTTTTCAAAATTATTTGTGAATACTTGCATGAAAATGGTAAAAATATAAATTAATCTCGACAAAAACATATTTGCTTGTAATGTCGCTATGCCACTTTTTCTACTAATTCCATTTATTGGCAAAGCACGTTTTCATAATCGTTCTTCAGAGTTTTTTTTATATTCACAATCAGTGCGCTGATAAAACAAAGATGAACATATTGCGGCAGTTTTATTTTTTTGAAGGAAATAGGTTATCTGTATTAGATTATGACATGGTCATAGTTCAATGCTTCAAACGATACGTTTATTTTTTGTTGTTGTTTATTATGACACGTGTCGTATGATTCATAATAATGTTCGAGGCGCAATGCAAAGTGGGGGTAAGGACAAGGCATACTTACTTAAAAATTACTATTCCATTACTCTACCATTCCTGATCCATTCCTTCGATTCATTTTCCATTCCGATCCATTACGCATTGATTAATTTCCATTTTTTCCATTCTTTTCTTCTGCTCAACTCTTAGGTAAGGAGCTTAACACAATTCATTCGAAGTTATCTTTTCATTATTATTTATCAATTTATTTTCTTCAAAAACATTACATCTTCAGACTCATGATATGGGTCGTCTCATTAGAGTACGATGGATCTCATTTAAAAGTGGGTTTTCGCTTGAGCAATCCCAAGCAATCAGTGGTGGTCATATCTTCCGATTCTTCTAATAAGAAGTGTCGAGGTGCTGCCTCTTCGCGGGAAACACGTAGAAATCTTCAAATAGATAGAAATAGTTTAATTAATTTATCATCTCATCGACACATTTTCATTGAGAAAACTTACACATCTTTTGCTGGTCGTTTTACTGTTAGTTGGACCAACAATTTTATTGGGTCTCTCTTTAAGAAGTCTTTTTTGTCAAAACTACTATCCTCTCCTTTCATGCTATGATGATATTAATTTGGATTTACTGCTTGTTTTTTGGGCAAATTTTCTTTAATACTTACAAACTCTTATATTTTGCAAACCTGTAAGAATACAATCAGATCATTGTTACAATGTGACTTACATAAATTAAATTCAAAACTCACATGGTGTTAGTTAAAATAACCGTTATTCGTCTGATTAGCTTTTCTAAATTGGATAGTTTTATCATTATTATAAAGTCAAATGGTGAAAATTGAAAATCGAATGTACATTAAATCGTAGAGACATCCACAAGAATCCCTAAAAAGATATACGATTCGTGATGAAATAGAGAATAAAAACTAACTCTGGAATATAATCTTTATATCCACCCGGATGAATTATATCCTCAAAACTTATTAACTCGATATTAACTTCTCTGTTGCTCGAACAACATTCACGGCAATCTGAAATGATTATAAGCAATAAATTATTAAGTAATAAAGTCACCTGGACGAATCGATAAAGTAGATTGATAAAGAATTACAATTGTTAAAGCCGGCACCAAAGTCAAAGAGAATATATTCATCTTTGCTGTTTTCACTGAGATATATTAATGATAATTCGTGTGCTTTCTGAAGAGTCTTATATGCATTGGGTAAATGGCTGATGTAGACATGACAGGTGTAGAAAGTTTATTTATGCGGGTTTGAACTTCTTCAATAGCGATGCTTATATGTATAAATTTCATTATTTTCTTCGAAATTTGTCATTGAAGCTGTTTTTTTTTTATTTTCTACAAAAAAAAAAAGATATCAAAAAGATGACGTGTTTAGCAAAAAATATTCGGTTGATAATAATTACATCTTGACACAAGTATACGAAAACAGTTGCCACGAATTTTCTTTATAAAATAAATGTTGGACTTTGAATAGGAGAATGTGTTTTTTCTTCATAGTATGGGGTTTGATACTTACAAACTCTGTGGGATCAATACAATATTTGCTTTTGACAAGTATTTGGGACATTATAGAAAAACTTTGATCGGTAATTTTCCACGGAAGTTTTACATGAGCTAAGCTATGCTTAGTTGAAATGGAAAAATTATTTAATTTGCTTGGAGATAATACCATTGCATGGGCATTTCAGGTGAATGATCGATCCCGCCCTTTCCGTCAAATTTTTTGCATTTTGAACACACCTTTTGTTCGGCTCAATTCATAAAATCAATAGTATCTTTGTCATCCCAAATATTAAATTATTTTTCTATTTCTCATCCTCACTTCAATTTTAATTACGACGTACGACGTTTTTTAAATCGATTTTTTTTCCAAATTAATAAGATTAAACTCTATGTAGGATATTTAAGAATTTTTTTAAAGTTGTTTTTGCATTTTTATTCATCGCTTCTCTCATTTGATATAGTTACCGTTTTCATTTAAAAAAATGTTCACAAAACCAGTTAATAAGTGGCACTTATTTAAAAAGAACTATTTTCACAAGCAATAGCAATTTGTAGAAGTATTTTTAGACATTTTCCAATGCTAAAGTCATATTCAAGTTTAATGAAGATAGAATTTTGAAAATGACATGAGACATAGATCATGTCAATGGATATATGTAAACAAATGTTAGGATTTTGGAAAAAAAAAGAATTTTTAGTTTATTTATAGCTGTATTTTTAAGTGACGATCGCTTTTTTACATGTCAATACAATATTTAATCATAGCCACTTTATTGTCCATTCATAAATGGTAGGAAGACGTTTAAAACATCTGAACAGCCAACAGAATCGTCTGGTTCAAGCAAGTAAACACGCAGAGCTGCTTCTTCGCGCGATACATTTTCAAATCTATGAATGAAAAATGATAATGAATTGATGTACTATTGCAATATTCTGCCGTGACTTACATTTCTCGAACTGTCTTGATATCGTCCTCTCTGTAAATTAATAATTTTGAAAATAATTCTGGTTATCTAGTTGAATTTATTCAAACTCACATATCCATTCTTCGTGTTGTCAAGTAGCATAAGAAGTGAATGGGATCTTTCATGAATTCAGTTTTCAACGCTTGTTTCGCACGATAATTCTCTTCTCCAGACAGTCTTTATATTTAGAGAAAAATGTTTATTATGCAATTTGAATGATTATAATCTATCACGA
>NW_022203384.1:0-2542 GCF_009176525.2 Contarinia nasturtii | reverse complement strand
AAGAGAGAGAGAGAGTGAGAAAGCGCGAAGGGGGAAGAGAAAATTTAAAACAACAGCGCCAACAATAAAGGTAATTCAAAGATAAACAAAAACACTTTATCCCACCGAAGACAAGACGGCCATGGGACGCGCGCAAGAAAGAGAGGCAAAAAAAAGAGAAGATGCGTTCGTTCAGTGCATTCAACTGGATGAGCAAATGAATGATGCGGTCTTATGTATGTATTGCGCGTCGGCAACAACTTGGTTTGGTGTAAGCAGTTGTATGTGTGTGTGTGTGCTTTTGAGTCGATTTACTTTGCGATGGCACGTGCTTGTAATACCTTTAAAAGATTTACTGTTTTTGATGTTGTAATGCAAGCAACGGCGCGGAAAAGTGTATACAAACAAAGTCATATTTGTACCGGAAAAACAGAGTATATTGTGTTTTGATAAGTTTGTATTTAGTTTAGATAAAAAAGTGTTCGACATTGTCTTTTCCCTTGCACCAATACGAAATGAAAATTTGTTAAACAAATGTAATTATGTAATTGAAATGGCTTGGTGGTGGAATGCTTAGAAGTGATTAAGCATAACTCAAGTATCTTCGATTATATTCTGTGCTAGATTTTATGTCGCGCAATTAAAAATTCGCCGCAAGCTAAATTGAAGCCATAAAGAAAGCATTTATGATGAAGTTAATTGCATTATAATTGCGTTGTCTTAACAGCGTTTAGATTAGATTTCTTATGAAAATCGGATTTGAAAATGTGCACACACACACACACACACACACACACACTTTGTCTCCGACCGTATTGCGTCGCTTTAAAATATCTTTTATATGCTTGCAGTTGAAAGGCTTTCATCAACGTCCAATTGATTTTTATGCGTTCCACATGGCTGTGGATCCATGGATTTCCTTTAATTGCTTTTGATCATATCATTGACATTACACCAATATGCGTTTATTCACCACATTTCACATGATGATGACTTTGTGTGTGGCACAAACACTAGCATCAGCGTACTCAGACATTGTTTCGCGCCATCAATCGCTTATTTTAATCTGTTTTTATAGTCTATTTAAAATAAGCGAACAAAATGTTATTTCTCACACTAACACAAAAACCTAATATGCTAAACACACACACACTGATTTCCGATGCAAGTAAGCACATGAGTTGTTGTTTTATTATTAAGACATTCATCGTTCACTTGACTCTATTTTGGAAAATAGCTGAGCGTGCGCGAATACATCAGTCGAAAGAGTGTGTCGTACCGTCGACATTCTCGGGGAGATCGAGATTTATATTTTATTTCAGATATCAACACAAAAAATGGAAGAAAAAAAACAGAATATTTTTCATGTAAACACACACGCGACAGACAAAACATGTTGCATTCCATCAACACAACTATTAAACGATTTTGTATTTATTTTGTTCCTCCTCCTTCTTCGTTTGTTGGCTAAAGTTTGTTTCGAAATTAATTATTTGATTCGAATTTAAGCAAGTTCAAATGCATAAATCAGTCTAGAACTTCATTCATATATATTCTACCGAATGCCGCGTGCAGTGACTGAGCATCGTCATTCGTGCTGTACGTAACGTCGGAGTGGCGGGCTAGTTTCAACATTTTATTTTAATCCCCGATAATCTCGGTCTGATTCATTTCCAAATTTGCACTTGATATTGAACAAATGGAATTTCGTCATAGTTTAACACATTCTATTTTAAAATGTGAGACGAAATTAGCCAAAAGGCTATAAACTTTCTCATTAAAATGGTTCTTAATTCGAGGGAGAAACGATGGAGTGAAATGTATGAATTTCAGCGTTTAAGCCATTTCGATGCCATTAAATGTCAGATAAATTTGATTTAAGATGAATTTTGTAGCGTTTAATTTGACTCGCCGAATGAAATACCGATTCAATTTTAAACAAAGTTAGAGCATGTTCTGATTAATTGGTACATTTTTCTTTCAGCAAATTCAAGTGTTTTATAGCAAAAATTAATAACAACCATAAAAAAAACTTGCACTTCAGTCGGTTTGCTCTTGGTTACTTGGTTATCAAAATTATAACTGGAATAAATGTAAAAGTATGCATTGTTCGCCCAATAAGAAAATACAGACCAAATATAGCGATTTTGTGAAGAAATGCTCCTATCTCTTTGAATGATAGCAAATGCAAGTTTAATATTTACTGTGAACATGAATGTTTCTTTCATTAAGCGCGCGTCTTGTTCAATTGCTTGACAACACATTTTGGCACTTGTACCAACTGAAAAAGTTTGGCCCGTCAAATGCAGCTCACACCCATATACAAAATGGAATTGCAATAGAAAATTCGGGTGTGTTTGTGCGTTGACGATGCCATAACCAGCACCAGCACTACCTCCACATAAAAAGTAGCAACGTTATTAAAAACTTTCAAACACATTTAAATTCACCCGGGCTATTAACTCGAGTGCGGTTGCATCACGAAAAAAAAATTAAATGCGGAGGGCCTACATAACAGAGACCACAAACTCGGATATGCACAACAACCACTCGCTAAATCGAT
>NW_022203383.1:0-5814 GCF_009176525.2 Contarinia nasturtii | reverse complement strand
AAGGTATTGAGCTCTAGAATACGAATATCGATGTTTCAGGGGTCGACGACCTCATTTAGTGCCATCTATGGCCATAAAACTGAATTTTGACCCTTTTCTTGAAAGGACCATATTTTGAAGACAGGTGGACCGATTTTCGAATTTTTTTTTTTCTTGATCTATGGCCCAAGGGCTTTCCAACCATACAACAATCGCGGCTGAAGGCCTTCCAGGTCAGAATTTGGAAATTATTTGGACATTACGTGTATATATAGCAAGTCGACTTTTCAACACACTAATGTGGTTTCGTCACTCGCGCGTACTGCCGTCCGCTGTGATAGAAAACATACTGAGAACATTATTTATCTCTTTCAAAACTATTAGATGTAAGAATATAATTATTTTGTATTTATTTAAAATATATTAAATAAACCACCAAGGCGGAGGAACGCTATTCGGTGCAGTTATTATTATTATTATAAAAGCTAACGACCATGCAAGATTGTGTGTGTGAATTTTATAGATTAGCTATCATCATGAAACTTTACCACCGATAAAATTCGATTTATTGTGTCTTGGTCAAAGATTCACATTATTATTACAATATCATAAAAGCATGGCAAGAATTACATTCATTTATTGTATATAAATACAAGAATTTACATTTTTAGTAAATTTTGTATGACAAGTATTTTTAAAACGATTTATATCGCAAAACTTCCGTCAGATTCAATTTCCTCATAAATAAATATTACATCAAAAGATATGCATATAATAAATGCGTTTCGTGGATCAAAGTGCGGAAAAATTCATCTAACGCAGTTAATCTTTCGTTCTTCATTTTATTTTATTTTTCGATTCAACTAAATTTTTAAAAATCAAATTCGGGATGACATATTTAAAAGATATAGTAGTTCCCTATCCAATATGAAAGGCACTGGTTTTTTATGAGCACCGTTTTTACTAAGTCGATTTGCCCCATTTTTTAAACTACGCTAGCTTGATGCTATTTGAACAGGTTTCACTTTGTGTCAAAATCTTGTGTATTATTTTTTTCAACATTCTCCAAATAATATATATTTGTCATTGTGTGCAGTTGTTTAAGCTTATATAACCTCGAATTGACTCAAAAATATTTGGTACGGTAAAAAATGGAACCAACTTTCAATTTGCAGATAAAAATATGAATTCGAAGTATTTCATCGATATATTTAATTTACCCGTCCAGTTGCAAGCAAAATTGGTTTTGGTGCTTGACAAATGATGTCAGCTTCAGTGGGAGGAGCTAAAAAATTCCGCACAGCATTCCATAAAGGATTATCAGTAGTAGTTCCTTGAGTGAAATCCATTACACCTGTGAAATTTTTCCAAATATAAGCAAAATAAAATAAAGTAAGGTTTAATAGAACATACCCGGACCATCTGTGGTACCAGCTGCAAAACTGTAGCCCATTGCTGGGGAGCACCCACTCACCTGCAAGTATTGAAAATTTTAAATACATTTTCATAATACCTTTTGCCATCGTAACTAACCGTTTCACTTGCATTCTTCGTAAGATTGAAAAATTGCACTTGAGCAGTGCTCATATCTATAAATTGATGAACATATTTCACGTGTCCAGTAATTTCTCGGCCAGCTCTTTTGTCTATTAAGCGTTTTGCACCTTCAAAAAGTTTCGTTGCAATAATTTTACAACTTTCAAATTGATTTTTCCCCGGCCCGGTTGCAAAACAAGCCCCTTCAGATGGTGGACATGATGACGTCAGTATATCACAAGGCATACCGGAGTATTCACATTTTGGACCATTTGTATTTGGAGACGAATCTCCTAAATTCGACGAAGCGAAACAAGCAACAATTTTGCCTTTTCCAATTGTAGCTTCAGGATTCAATTCTTTCTCCAACAGAATAGAAGCATATCCCACGTTATCACTCGTTACCAATTTGTTTGTATTATTCATTGATGTTGGATGAACTGCAAACCAATTTATCACACCAATGTATTGATTGTTTTCGCCAATTAATTGTAATTGAGTCAATGTTTTATCAGTGTCATATTTGTACCTACATACAATGTTTAATTGAAATGTTAAAAGAGTGCATTGATTGGAATATAAATAAAAAAAAAAAAATTAAAGCTGAAATATTAATCGTCACATTTTTTTCAAAGAAAATTTGTTGTTAAAACTACCTTTGGCAAATCTTGTTTTTTCTTCTAAACATAATCGAAAAATCTAAGTTCCATTTCAAATTGCACTTTCATTTTATACTTTCTAACTACGTTAATGCGAACAATTGTTGATATCTAAAACCTATCATCCTGTCTATCGCGATTGGAAATAAAAAATGGATCATCTGGGGCGTATCCAGAACTTAATGACAGGAGGATTTTTTCAAGCATTTCTGCTGATGCTACCTCAATTGGGCGACTTGAACGATGTTCATCACTTGTTCTTGTTCGACCACGTTTAAATTCACATCCAGTATTTAACCATTTTATCTGATGAAGCAATCGAAAATATATAAAACTAATGAATAAAACTAAACGAAAAGAGTGAAAAAAAGTCTCCTCTCTTCTAAAAGAGTATTCTACTGACTTGGGATGTTTTCAAATTTGACATGTGATCGTCTGAAGGGTTGATCTGATTGCCAATAAGAACTACCTTACACCTAGTGTGTAAGGTAAAGTATTGGAATCGCTCGAAAAATTAACACCCATCAAAAATGTGTTTTCTAGGTGTTTTTGGGGCCAGGGAACACGAATCTAGCGTTTTTTCGATGTCCGAATGTATACCCTGTATCCTGTACCCTGTATCCTGTACCCTGTACCCTGTACGCAAAAATTCGTTAACACGATAACTTTCAAACAAGAAAAGTAATTCAAAATCTGACTTCACAGGATGATTGGGGGTGCCGAGGAATAGAAACCATTAGATTTTGAGCGACTTTGGTTGACAGAGTGAAGTGTCATGTCTGGTGTGATGCCCATGGCCATCCATGGGAAAAATTCAATTTTTCTTCCAAAAGTGATATTTAATGTATTCTTTAACACTCAAAAATATGTATGGGGGGGGGGGGGGGTTTTGGGTACGAGAAAACCGAATATGACGTTAGTTTTAATAACTTTCGACATACTTTTCATACAAAAATGTCAAAAAATTGAATTTATGTATGGAAGCCATGCCTGTATGATATCGTAATAAGCTAAAACTTTGCACAGGTTATTTTTATCACAAAAAATACCATTTCGAGAAAAATACCATTCCATATTTGGAAACAATTTGACAGCTGACTTGACAGGTTGCATTTTCAATACCGTGCCAAACAAAATAATTTAAATCGAGAATAATAATAGGAATTACAAATAGTATATCAAAATAAGTAAAAAACACTTCTTTGGAAGTTCTCACTGTGACGCAATACTGCACATCAAATCTGAAAATGATCTGATATAAATTTTCAGTGACGCTTGCAATCAAATAATCAAACAATTTTTATATTGTGTTGCCTCTCTCATTATTAGAAAATTAAAAATGAAAATTTCATTGTGATAATGCCCAAGAGGCAACGCAATATAAAAATTGTTTGTGTATTTGATTGCAAGCGTCACTGAAAATTTATATCAGATCATTTTCAGATTTGATGTGCAGTATTGCGTCACAGTGAGAACTTCCAAAGAAGTGTTTTTTACTTATATCATTTGTTTTAACATTAAATTTAATTTTTCTGTTTGAAATGTACAAAAAAATTTCGCTCGCTACGCTCGCCTTTATTTTATATATTCTTTTATTGTATTCATATATTGATATTCATCACATTGAAAATCATGAATATTTATATTAATCGATTTCTTGCAATGCACGCCAATTTTGTTTTGCTTTCTGCCATACTTTTATAATTTGTTTTTACATTGAATTAGAGTTTTATGTTTGCTCTCGAATCTTTTTTTTTTTGCATTTTTAATTGTTTTTGTAAAATTTCGAAACAAAAGGAGAAATTTCTACGGTGAATTCGTAGTATGTATGGTTACCAAATCTATTCAAAACTAATTGCACCGATGTTTTAATTCATTTTTTTTCAATTGAATAAAGCCCTCAAAACATCATTTCAAGGTGTAGTTTCCTGGTTATTTAAAAAATCTTAAAAAGGTGGTCCGACAAATACAGGTTTTTTCGAATTTTGACCAATTTTGAAAAATGTTGGTTTCAAAAAATGTGCACATTGGTTCAAAATTGAGTGCTCTTTCGATTTATGACAAAAAAAACGTTATTCACACATTTTTTTTAACAAAATTACGATTTTCATCGATTTTTCCCCATTTTTATATAGTATGGTCATAAATGGATTGAACCATGTCCACTGAATTTTTTTCAAAATTTCTTCACTGTATGCTCTTGGGGAGCTCAATATCTTGCCAAAGAGCCAAAAATGACGTATCATTGTTGAAGAACACCCCTTGTACCATAATCTAGAAATTCTCCAAAAATCGAAAATTTTCGAAAAAAAAAAAATTTTGAAGAAAAAAATTGGTTCGTCACGAATTTTCCCAGATACACACACACCAAAACATCACAAATGTGGTCCCCTACAAACGCTCAGTTTTCCACCAGAAAACTATGTATGTAATTTTTTTAAATTTGGTTGGTGTGAAAAAAGTCATTTTCATTTTTCCAAAAAAACAACACATGCAGCGCCATCTAGCGATCATTTTAGAAATTTTTTCCAATCTGACGTCAGATCTGGATAGCTGAGGTTCGTAGCTTTCCAATGACATATAGATCATTACCTCACCTTTCATATGCACAGAAAATAGGTCATTCGATGAAAAACTGAAAAAATGCATTCCACTTTTTTTCGAACCCAGACCCTAGGCACTTGCGCGACGAAATCGAAAAATTCGAAGAGACATGTATGCTCAGTTTTCCATCTACTTTCGAATAAAATCGGTCTCCGGCGATTTAAGAAATGTCTCGGAAAAAAAATTGCCGACAAACAAACATATCATTTCAAAAATTTCGTATTTTTCGTAAGATTTTTTGACATGGTCATATCTCGGACACTTTTCGATCGACTCCAACAAAAAAATTTTTAATACTATCTACCCGAACTCCAGTTTCCGAATATGCCATTTTTCGGAAAATTGTTTCTGGTTTCGGTGTTCAAAAATGGACAAAACCAAAAATTTACCTTTTTTTTTAAAGCCACCTAGCGGTCAAATTTTGAATTTTTTTATTTTTTTTTGCGGATTCTTAATTTGGTGCCCGAGCACTACTAAAATATGCAAAAACCCCTTTCCAAAAGTTAGCGGTATCGATTTTCATTTCTTAACAGTATATATATAGAGTGACGCAAATATACATATATAATAATAATAATAATAGGAATAATAATAGGAATGCTTACTACATTCAATGATTATTATACGAAAAAAATACAAACAGTGATACTACTTTAATTGATTTAGAAGTAAATTTATCAACAGTCAAACTGAGAATTGAAAAATATTTAAAACAAAATAGATAGAATTGAATAGAAAACATACTGAGAAAATTATTAATCTCCTTCAAAACTACTAGATGTAAGAATATAATTTTGTATTTATTAAAAATATATTCAATAAACCACCAAAACGAAGGAACGCTGTTCGGTGCAGTAAGTATTATTATTTTAAAAAAAATAAATACATCGATAGAACAAGCATCGCCGCATACGGGAAAAGTGAAGTTCAGCGAAAAACGGAGAAAATTGTGGAAAAATAAATTTGAGAATCGTGTATGTGAGTGACTGGTGTTTTGTGTAGAGAACATAACCTACATAGAATTGGCAAAACACTC
>NW_022203382.1:0-3166 GCF_009176525.2 Contarinia nasturtii | reverse complement strand
AGCTGGTGATTTGATTTGTTTCAGCCAAAGTCCTTTGCATAGGGATTCTGGATACTCGACTTTCACCCAACATCGATCGAGTGTTGCTTCCGGAACTGTTTATTGCCCGGTGTTGATTAGTATGCTGGCGATTGTCTGCCACAGTTTGGAAAAAATTATCAAAGGCACTTGATTCAGTCTGGCGGCCATCAAAGAATGAACTTATTTCCTTATCGAATCGTCGTCTCTTGATTATTGTTGAGCCAATGCGAGATTCATTGCGATCACTCGTCCATTTTGTCAGCGTGCCATTTCCTATGGTTGCATGGTGCTTGGGACGAACAGAATCAAAAGCAGTACTTCCACAAAAAGGCGTTTTCTTCTGATTCCAGGCCAATTGGGTTGAATTGTTCGTGGTACTTCCACTGACACCTTCTTCGTCACTTGAATCATTTATTTCGATTAAATCAATCTTTGGAATTGCTTCTTTGCTTTCCATTTGATCACCGGCTGAGATTTTAACCCTTTCAGCTGTGAAATTGAACATCTGTTCTTCAAGCTGTATATCAATTTCGAATTGACGGTAGGTGGTTGTCAATCTGGGAAAAACATTAACATAATACTTAGTAGAAGAGCAAAATGTATTCTCGATTCAAATATATGAAGTTATACATGTACCGTTCGTTTGATGCCTCCAAAAAGTAATGCTTGAAATTCGAATTAAATGACAAACCATCGCGCTTGAAAGCCAACTTTATCTTGCCCAAAGTATGGATGGCCTGACGATCGAACGCAGAAAGCATATGATTCATTTCGCTTTTCCAGTTCATTGTTGTTGCATTCATCTAATTAAGGAAGAAAACAAGTCAAAGCCGGTTAAGCAAAACGTTTTGTTTTAATTGAGAGATAACTCATTTCTGAAGATTGATTCTTCGAATTGTGTTTGGCACGGCTGCTAGATAGAATCAGAAGTTGACCACGTGGGCAATGTTCTAGAACAAATTATTTTTAAAGTAAATTTTTCAAGATTTTATTGTATTTAGCAGACATCATCTTGCTTTTTCAACAATTAATAATTTTCTTAATTCGACTTCAACAATGCACAAACGCAGACTTAAGAATCATATACTACAATGTCTTATAATCAATTTCATGCTATCTTCCATAAAATGTGGGGTTTCCATTGCCAATATAAATCTTACCTCAATGAAGTCCCGATAAGTGTGGAACTATTCTCTTCTTTTTACGATGAAAACTTTTTGATAGAAAACTGAATTCGGTTTTGATTTGGTAATAAAATGTAATTTTCAAGACTAAAGTGAATGATATTTATTGGCAACGTATTTTTTTGAAATTAATTATAATTAACCAAGATCAAATTGGTGAAAACACGTGCTTTGAGTACCAAGCGTGCCTTACGCAAATGATATGGTATGACAATGGAAGCTGACATAAGCTGTCAAAATGACTTTCTCCAATCGCCACTTTTGGTCCACTTCGTGGCGATTTCAGTTCGCCGCATTTATTTTTCAATATTTTGCACCAAAATTGAAGCTACTTTCAAACTAAAGAAAGGATTAAAATAAAGAAATAAATCTAATGATTTTGTGACACTGGAAACTCCTCGAAATTTTATTTATCTCGTCAAATAAATGTAGGAGCAATATTTTGGAATTCCATTTTATTAAATTATTTTTTATAGAAAACAATGAAAAGCTCTACTATGTGAATATGAAAATATAATATAATCATTTTAATGTTTGGAATGTTTGTCCAATATGATCTTGTGAAGTTCGTTCAATGTTCTCTACCAACATAATAGTTTGTAGTTGTGAATGAAAATTAATTGTGTTGAATGATTGAATTTATGCGTTGAATTTGGTGTGGATGTTGTCCAAATGTGTTTTCAGACTAGATTTTTGCGTGAAATGCACCAAACAAATCTCGCATCGGAACGGTTTTTCACCGTTGTGCTTTCGCATATGCACTTTCAAATTAGACACGACATACTTCTTGCAGATATGGCATTCATATCGACGATATTTGCATATGTTTTCATGGACGTCTCTTTCGGTCTTCATAGAAAATCCATTGAGACAACCTCGGCAATGGAACGGGATTTCGTTGGTGTGAGTCACTTTATGCCTTTTCATGCAAATTGACTGGATAAAATCTTTGTGGCAAATATCACATCGATACGGCTTCTCGCCGGTGTGAGTACGCGTGTGTCTCTTGAGGTTTCCCGGCTGGTTGCTCGAATATTTACAAACGTTGCACTTGAATCGCTTCTTAATTTCCACCTGGTTTGATGAAATCGATGGCCGCGTTTTATTCTTCAATACCTTTGCTCCTTCATTTCTTGTTTCATTTCGCCGTTCGTTGGAAGCTATTTCAGTCGACTCAACCACTAAATTCTTGTCGAAAACGAGTCCGGATTTTTTAATCATGATTGGATTATCATATGCATTTCCTGTTGATGTGTCAATTGAACTTGTGCCCTCGGTCTTAATGCGCCTGAAGAAAGAAGAGAAGAATTAGAATTGAATTTATATGGAAACATTCACACAAATATTGAATTTAATCTTACTGATCATCAGGAATTGAGACATTTCCAAAACTGATTTGGTTTGTTTCAACCAAAGTCCTTTGCATAGGGATTCTGGTTACACGACTTTCACCTAACATCGATCGAGTATTGCTTCCGGAACTGTTTATTGCTCGGCGTTGATTAGTATGCGGGCGATTTAGTGCCACAGTTTTGAAGAAATTATCAAAAGCACTTAATTCATTCTGACGATCTTCAGCGATTGAACTTATTTCCTTATCGATTCGTCGTCTTTGGATTGTTGTTGAACCAAAGCGAGATTCATTGCAATCTTTGGTCCGTTTTGTCAATGTGCTATTTCCCATGGTTGCATGGTGCTTGTAGCGAACAGGAGCCAAAGAATTATTTCCATGAAAATACAGGTTTTTCTGCTTTTGAGTCAAATTGTTCGTGGTGTTTCCTCTGGTGCTTTCATCATCACTTGAATCATTGATTTCGATTAAATCAATCTTTGGAATTGACTCTTTGCTTTCCATTTGATCCCAGACTGAGTTTATACCTCCTGCAGGGGTACTGAACATCTGTTCTTCAAATTGTATATCTATTTCGAATTGGCGATAGGTTCCCTCCAATCTATAACAT
>NW_022203381.1:0-3403 GCF_009176525.2 Contarinia nasturtii | reverse complement strand
CGATCTGAATTCTGATTGTTTGGAGCATATTTTATTGTATTTGGATTTGAAAAATCTCTTGAATGTTGCTGATACCAACAAATATTTAAAAAGTGTTGCTGAGCAGGCCTTTGTGAGAAAATATAAAATCGATTTTTCAGTGCTTTATATAACCTTCTCTGGCAACACTTCTATTCTCGTATCGTTTCTCTTTGGTAGAGTTACTGATTCAAGAGTTAACTTAAAAACTTGTTTTCAAATAGTGCGCCACTTTGGACACTTGGTGAGGAGCATATATATTGATATCGACTCAACAAAGAAAAAGGGTTTAGTTAACAGCAAATTTTACGATTTAATTTTAAATAACGTAAACGATTACTGCATTAATATGTGGAGTATCGGTATTAAAGGTATAACAATTTTGAATAAATTCCAGAAACCATTTTCAAAGGTTGTATGCATTTTTTTGGAGGGTTGTAGCTTGGGACCAAACAGTATCGATTGGCTTTTTCCAAATATGGAATTATTACGTTACAAAGCTGTCAATGGTAATTTTATAGATATCGAAAAACATATGCCAAAATTAATGAATCTGACAATTGAAGTTTCACATGGAAAACGGAGCAATTCATGCTCAAAATCCATTGAGACAGTCTGCCGATTGAATCCACAATTGAAATATTTCGAAGTGCACTTGGGGTCAGGATTGAATATGCAGCTACTTGCAGACTTGAGCAAGTATTTACAATCACTTGCTAGTCTCAAAATATATGTAAACTCCAAGGAAGATCTATACTACGAAGGGGATACAATTCATTTTAAAAGTTTGAATTATTTCGATATTAATTTGAAACTAAAGGGAGATGAATTATTTCCCAAAATTCCATTTTCATCCGATCGACTGAAAAGTTTAGAGATTCGCACAATTTATCGATACAGCGATGAACTCTTCAAATTTATCAGCAACCATCCAACAATTGATACTTTAAGATTTTGGAGTTATATGTACATAGATGAGATGAATGTAAAGAAAATTGCAAGTGTATTACCAGCATTAAAGATAATAGACTTTTATGATGAATATTCATTCGAAGAGGTGTGCGATTGCTTGACTGAATTCAAATTGTTGAAAAGATTTAAATTCAGATTAAAAGATGAAAATAAATTAGATGATTTACGTGTACGCTTCGGAAACGAATGGCAGATATCAAAAACTATAGCAAATTTTATCGAGATGAAACGAACAAATTCGAATACATCTATATTTTTTCCACAAATAATATTTTGCTGCATACTTTATGAGCCATAACATTAACATACAGAATTTCTCATTAAATTAGCACTTTAATTTCTCATTTAATCTCAATTGATCATTATAATTAAATATAGGTTTATTTACTGTATCAACATCGATCGAAATAAATTTAATCTATTAAATAAAACAAGCAGATCTTTCAATTCTCAATTTCTCTCAAAGTAATTGAGAAGCAAAAATACAACGGCATTGACCAGTATGTTGGATTAAAAGATAACATTTCCTAATACGGGGTAAAAAACTGAAACCAAACATATTTCGAGAAAGAAGTTGATTATTGTTTTGACGAGTAAAGTGAAATAAGTTTACTGCTCTCAGTTTTTTTTTGCTTTTTTCATTTTCCATCTCATTCTTGATTACCTTCGAGTCTTGAAGAGATATCGAGCCGAAGCCAAAGTTGTTATTGTTGGAAAGAGAATGACAAGAGATAAAAGAAGCCATATTTCTCGGGACGCTTACAATGTACTCTTTTATTATTATTCTTTGTTTCAGAGATTATTTAGAAGGTAACATCGAACCTCTTTTTGTTTCAGGATCTTATTCAATGTTGTCATTTTACTCGGACAACTTAAAGACATCAATGTTGGTGCACTAAATAAATACAAATTGTCCATTCGTTATATATGCCAAGAAATATGAATATAAATGCTGTGTGAGTATTTTCTTTTCTTTGTTCTCAACTATGGTCAATAAAATTCATCCTAATCCGCAGGTAAACGATCCTCTAGACTCAATATTTTGTATATGAGTTTGAATTTTGAAGTAAAAAAATACTAAAATAGAAGTCTACGTCAAAGTGGAACTGTACTCAATGTCACAAGTAATTGAAATATACCGAATTATCGCCGGAATATATATTAGGGTGGTGCGATTGGTAATTTCGATAGGAACTTGCTCCGAACCAATCTCATATCATTTTTTACTGAAAAATAAGCAACTTTGCATCTGGCACTTTTTCCGGTTTTGAATTTCGGACCCTGCGCGGTATTTTTGAAAAAAACACGGTGCATTTTTTTAAAAGTCAATTTTAGAGGGTCTATATGCATTCGGATCGATTTTTTATGGCACTTAATCGATTCCTCGTGAAAAATTAGGTAGAAATGGTTCATTTTCAAACAATTTTTCAAAGGTCAAACCAGTGTGTCCATAATATATAGAAATATCACTAAATAGTGTCGATATCTATACTATATCGGTCCACTATATATGAAAGATATTGCCGCACGGCACCGTATCGCACGATCGAAGCCAGTGTAGACGGAAAAAATCACAAATTGCCATGCGGCAGTAGAAAGAACTGTGTGTATGCGTCAACATGTTTGCCGTCCGCACTCACTTCTATCGTGAGCTACGGTGTCTTGCGGAATATCTTACATATATAGTGGACCAATATAGTATAGATATCGACACTATTTAGTGCTATTTCTATATGTTATGGACACACTGGGTCAAACACAATTTTTATTGAAGATTTTGAGAGGTATCGATTTTTTTTCCTCGAAAAAATGAAACAGTTGCTTAGAACCCATACCAAAACTCAAAATTACTAGGGCAAGCGAGCGGCCAGTTATAGCCCAGGACCATACAAACATTCTGGCCTTTACAGATTTTTCATAATTTCCCATATGAGGTAATCATTTTCATCCAAATATGCTATTTTCAGCGATTTCCAGCAATTTTCAGCGAAGGGTCCGGATTGGTTCGGAAGATGTACCATATTTCATGGATGGACCATCCGATCAACAATGAAAATACAACATTTTCCAGCTAATTTTCAACGGGGAATCGAATGGAAATGGTTTCGCAGTGATTCGACAACATTTAAGGGTCGAAAAGTGGCCAGGCACTCAAGGTACTTTTCAACTCTCAAGCATTTTATCGATGGAATTATCCGAGTACAAAATAATTTTAAATCGTTTTAAATGCATTCTAATGAATTGTATGCCATGCTAAGTCGTTATAAATATTGATTAAAGTCAATTTGGAGACTCAAAAATGTATTTGAGTGGAACTAGCCCTTGAACATGGTCACAATCGAAACTATTAAGAAAAAATAGCGAGCTTCTGGTAAAAGTTCACAGATTTTCGATATTTTTGTGTTCCAAATAG
>NW_022203380.1:0-2968 GCF_009176525.2 Contarinia nasturtii | reverse complement strand
TCGATTTGATCCGAATTTTTCAACACTTGATCAATCCATTGACAAATTTTTGAATTCAAGTCACCAGTGTGAGTAAACCGGTGGGCGCTGGTGAAGCACTTTTTGCATGGAAATATTTGTTGAAAATTCAACAATACGTCACCTATTAAAGACAATAAAGATTTTCGTTACTACTGCTGTCTTGACACAGCTCTAGCGAACGATATAGCTGTATTGCAAACGTATTAGTACCGACACCGATTCTGTGTATGCGTGTGTGTTGTAAATTTTGCACAAGCAGTTACGGTTGACGACTGAGTGCAGGATTTGCAATACAAACGGACACACAAAATCAGAGTCAGTGTGTTCTTTAGTAACATAAATCTTTATGTATTTTAATAGATGTCGTATTCGTTGAATCTTCAACAAAAAATCTTCGATACCAGCGCCCACCGGAGTAAACTTAATCATTTTATTACCGTGAAAAATATTGGTTGATTCATCAATAAAATCTATTATTTTTAGTGAGAAATCAAAAATTGAATTACGTGCTTATTCCAAGCAGTTATTCCTCTTGTTCTTATTGTGAAATTGATTTTTATTTCATAGCACGTAATATAAGCCATCTATAACGTGAAATATATGTAAGTAGTCTAATAAATTATTATTATTATTATTAGTAATAATTATTTAACGTTGAACATATCATTTCATGAAAAAAATAATGAGTTCCACAATTATTCTGCAGTACATACAGTGCGTTTTTTATAGAAGACACATGAGTTTTACGAAATTATTTTATATATATTTTATTTAGTATCTAAGCTACGGCGCCAAAAATTAATATTTAATCCAGTCACCGTCATTCTCGATCACACGGGCACATCTATTTGGCATACTTTTGCTCAAATTTTCAGCATATTCGCGTTGAAGACCTTTCCACTGTCGTTGAATGAATGAACTGAACTGCTTCAAGTTGCGGTGTGATTTACCACGAACCCTTGCCTTACTAATAGCCCAAACATTTTCGATTGGATTGCAATCGGATGACTGTGGTGGCCAGATCATTTGTTTTATTTCATTTTCCTCTTTCCAAGCGGTGCAGAGACGACTTTTGTGTTTTGGATCATTATCTTCTAATAGAAGGCAATTAAAATTGTCGTTGCCATAGAACTTCTTGGCGGTGGGTAACAGTGTCGATGAATAAAGTTGGTTCATCCTCACGGCGTTTAGAATGCCTGTGAATAGGGTTAACTTTCCAAAACAGTTTCACAGAAGCAACCATAATCATGCACTCTTTTCGGATGCTTTACCGTGCGAACGACCACTCTCTTTTCGGCTCTAGACAAGGCATGGATAGTGCTATTCAATAGCCAAAAGAATGACTCGTCAGTGTATATAACTTCGCTCCAATCTCTTGTTGAATTTTGCTTTGCCCGGTTAATGCGTTTTTCTTCTGGTTTTCTGTCAAAAGTGATTTCTTCACTGTACTGCGATAATGAACACCGGCAACATCCAATCTTCTTTTGAGCGTGGTCTTCGACAGGTCTATTTTATGACGCCATAGCCGTTCAACGCCTTGATTCAACGTCATAACTGGATTTTCATCGAACAACTTGACTATCCGTTTATCTTGTTGTGGCGAGGTGGCTAGGTTTGGCTTCATATTGGGCTGATCGTTCACATTTTTTTCACGCTTATACTGCTGGATCTACTTATTTACGAACCCTTTCGACTTTTTAATATATTTTGCGACCTTTGCTTCCGACCATTGTGGTCCTTCTGGATGCAAATGCAAAAACACTGCTTCAAAACGCTTACGAAAATATTCCGAATTCATATGAATGGGTTAGGATAAAAGTGAGCTCAAATTTTCATATAAAAAATCTCAATCATGAAATCGGTGAAAATAAATGACCAACTAAACTGAGATGAAAATAAAAGAGCAACATGATTCATGTTGGTCTTTTATTTTCACTCTAAACATGTTGAACTTTTATTTTTACGCTGCGCACGGTGGTGTTTTATTTTCAAAGCAAATAAGTTCCCGTTTTATTGGAAGTCCTATCAAGTTGGTATTTTATTTACATTTTTATCATGTTGAATTTTTATTTATTTCAGCGGTCTTCCGTGTTTTTCATACAAGCCTTCCATGTAGATAAAAAAAATCGTAAAAAATGAAAAAAAAAATATATAATTTTTTTCTTCGGTTTACAAATTCTATTCAATTTTCGGTATCATCTGATGAAATCAGAATGAAAAAACTCTCATTCCTTATCATTGAAATCGTGATTGGCATTCGGTCACTATTCAATAGGTGTTACATGGGAAGTTTATATGAAACTCTCGGAGACCCGGTATAGAGCACTCAAACAGTGAAAAAAGTCCAGATCGTGATTTAGATGATATGGAATGCGATTTTTTTCATTCTGATTTCACCAGGTGATACAGAACATTGAGTAGTACTTGAGAATTGAAGAAAAACAATTTAATTATTTTTTTCATTTTTCGCGATTTTTTACCATCTACATGGGAGGCTTGTATGAAAAACACGGAAGACCGCTGAAATGGCAAATGCCAAATATATACGGACCTACGATGAATATTTTGCCATTGCAATACTTGCAGTTTAGAAAAAGACCCTCAAATTTCATGCCTTTACACTTGTTTTCAGTACAGCTATGCATTTTTCTGTTTATTTACACTGTATTTACAACAACAACAAACTTTTTTCAACAATGTTCGCCTTCTTTGATTTATTTTTCTTTTTTTTTTTTTTAACTTCAATTTTTCATAATTAATCGTATTTCGATGAATTGATCTGTGTGTTTTTTTTTTTATTTTTATTAACCTCTTATATTTTTAATATTGAAAATACTTTTTTTTTTATCAAGAGCGGTGAAAAAAAACAACGTGGCTTTGACAGCTGTCATCTCTCTCTCTTTTGAACTGCTACAACAATTCTTTCACCCACGAACAATGCCAATTT
>NW_022203379.1:0-3420 GCF_009176525.2 Contarinia nasturtii | reverse complement strand
TTAGTAATAAGATATGTTAATATTTCGATGTTAATAGGACATCTATATATGGAATTTTAAAATCGAAAATGAGTTTTCGTTTCTGGCGCGCCTGGACTTTATTGTCTTTTATTAACAGTTGTGGATATTTTCGTGAAAAAATGTGGTCTTCATACACGCTTATGGTTGCATTGTCATTTGTCATATTATTTGTAGATTTATCTGTTTTTATGGTATTTTGGGCTTTTGACATTGACCTTGTGGTGACATTTATGTGTGCAATCGATTGATGGCTGTCTTTTATTTCGTCAAAACTTTTGACTCAAAAGATATTCTGCTTAGAGCATCAGCCACTACATTCTCATTACCCTTAATATATTCAATGTCAAATTTGTACTCTTCTAGTTCCAAACGGATACGTAGAAGGCGTTGAGATGGGTTTTTGAGAGTAAATAAGTAAATCAATGGTTTATGGTCGGTTCTTACCAAGAAGTTTGTTCCGTACACATATGGCTTAAAATAGTTAATTGCATAATAGATAGCCAGGAGTTCTAGTTCAATAATGGGTTTGTTTCGTTCAGATTTGTTGAATGAACGTGAAGCAAAACTGATTGGACGTTCTGTACCGTCAGGTTGGATCTGGCTAAGTACAGCGCCACACCCTTTGATGCTTGCATCTGCTGTTAATATGAACTGTTTAGTAATGTCTGGATAAGCTAATATGCATGGATTAGTGAGTGAATCTTTTATTTCTTTGAATGCCCTTTTGCAATCATCATCCCATTTAAAATTAGTTGATTTTTTAGTCAAATGATTTAATGGTTGACACGTGGACGCAAAGTTTTTGATGAATTTTCTGTAAAAATTGGCAAATGCGACGAATCGTTTGACAGAATCTTTATCGTTTGGTTCTGGATAATCTTCAAGTGTTTTCAGTTTTGTGTTTTCTGGTGAAATTCCCTCCTCGGTGCATTTGTGTCCGAGATAGACCACCTCGTTTTGAAAAAATTTACACTTGTAGGGGTTAATTTTTAAGTTGTATTTCCTTAGAGTATTAAAAACTCTTCTTAGGTTCTCCAAGTGATGGGTCTCTGAGCACCCCACGACAATGATATCGTTGATGTACATAAATGCAGTGCCCACTGGAATACCGCTGAATGCGATAGCCATCATTCTTGCAAACGAATTCGGACTGACGTTTAACCCAAATGGGACCACTTTCCAACGAAAGCTGCCCTCTGTGGTTGAAAAACTTGTTATATTGCGTGACTCCTCTTCGATAGGGATTTGGTGGAAGCCCGAAAATAGGTCTATTACGCTGAAGTATCTTGCGCGACCCAAACTGTCTAATACGTCCTCTATCCTGGGTAGAGGGTATTTGTCGGCCACCAGTTTTCGGTTCACCATTTCGAAGAAAAAAGAATAAAAAATTTCGTTTTTGCTTCGTTTCGTTGACACGCGGTTTTTATAAGTGTGGTTTTATGAAAATGTGCTTCTTCTAAGTATGTTCTTTTTTTTTCTTTTTTTTTTCTTTTTGTCACGTTGCACTTTTACATGTGGTTTGCTAAAACACGCGGTTTTGGACGTATGTTCATTGTTGCACTTTTATATGTGGTTTACTTAGACACGCGGTTTTTATAAATGTGGTTTGCGGTGTCCTATTACAAAAATGTGAGTATGCTGTTGGTTAATTGTTCTGTGAACACGTTTATATTTCAAATGTGACGATCGGTTCCATCTTTTTCTTTTTTTCTTGGAATCGTTTATATTTGTCGATCAAATAAATTGCGATAAATATCACAATGATCACTGTTTTTATCACTATCATTATGGAATTCTTTGTGAATTTGAAGTTGAAGCCTGTTGTGGTACTGTGTATAGTGGAATTTGCTGTGATTGATTCACTTGGTTTTTTCTGCATATGTATGCCAACAATTCACGTAATATTATAATCACAATTAGCACAATTCCAATTAATGCGATGGGCCAAACGAAATCAGTCTTTTCTTCTGCAAGTTGCTCACTTTTATTATTATATTCACTTTCTTTTGGTATATATTTGATTATTTCTTGGGTCAGTTTGCCGTTTAATGCGTCGTGGATTTCATATCCCATGTAAAGTGAAATAATTAGTCGTTTTAATTGTTTTAAATAACCCATTTTGTTATGTGCACATTTTTTATTTTTTTATTATTGAATTATTGGTCTATTTCACTGATCACTTATCGTGGTTCTTTTTGCCGATTATTTTAAAACTCGCCATATTAAAGTTACATATATAGTACTTACAGTAGTTGTATGATTCCATGTAATTAAGAGTAGAAGAATAGAAAGACGTGTGTTTGGTTGGAAGCGCAACAATAGAATGCGCATGACTTTAATTGGATTGCATGCGTTCAGTTAAGTTGCATGCGACACATCGCATGCGTACAATTCATTTCTCATTACACATGTATGCAAAAATAAAGAAAAGAGAAGTAATTCAAAATCTGACTTCACGGGATAATTGGGGGTGCCGAAGAATAGAAACCATTAGATTTTGAGCGACTTTGGTTGATAGAGTGAAGTGTCATGTCTGGTGTGATGCGGTCACTGATGCCCATGGGAAAAATTCAATTTTTCTTACATAAGTCGTGTTTAATGTATTCTTAAACACTCAAAAATATGTATTGGGATGTTTTTTGGCACAGAAAACCGAATATTATATCGGCAATTCCACACGGAATCGCCCAATACATATTTTTGAGACAAAGGTCTCGCAATTTCCTATTCAATGCTAACTCAAATTTTGAAATTCGACCACTTTTGGTGCCAGTAAGAACCTTCCAAAGTTGCAATTACCCAAAAGTCCAAAATGGGCTATAGACATTTTTTCAAGTTATTACCTTTATTCGGTAGCCAAACATCATATCTATCGATTAAAATCGTCAAACTTCATTTCCCCACACTTTTTGATCACTTTTTGCGGACCCTTCCAAAATGCCTAAAATTATGTCTCCACGTCCACCATCAAAATGACCCCCCACCCATATATTTTGTCAAATATTTTTACACAATCACATTCTACTCTAATTACCTTTCCAACGATGTATAAAACATCATATTTGTTTTTCATTCCATGGGTATTTCCTGGAGGTTCCTTTTTGACATGACATTGAAAATTTCGATACCTTCACACTCATCATAGCTCATGTCACCAAATCACTGCGGATCTCGAATTTGATAATATCATCTTATTCTACTCTTAAGTACCTTTCCAATGGTGTATCACATGTCACCCACCGGTTCCATCTGGACGGTGTCTCTGTGGTGGACTTTTCATGAAAAAATCAACATTTCGACATCTTCACATTCGTGACACCAAAATCGATTCTGAGAATGTTTCTTTTGCAAATTTGACTATTCTATTAGATTTTTTATTACTCTCAATTACCTTTCTTT
>NW_022203378.1:0-1271 GCF_009176525.2 Contarinia nasturtii | reverse complement strand
GTATTTTCATCGGATAGTTTTCTCGAATGTAGCAAAGATGTAATAAATAACATTTTGCAGCTGGATTCACTATCTTGTTCAGAATGTGAATTGTTTGAAGCATGTATGGCATGGGTGAAATCGGCGTGCCGGCAAGATGAACTGACCAAGGAAATCGTTAAGAA
This sequence comes from Contarinia nasturtii, assembly GCF_009176525.2. Classification (NCBI taxonomy): domain Eukaryota; kingdom Metazoa; phylum Arthropoda; class Insecta; order Diptera; family Cecidomyiidae; genus Contarinia; species Contarinia nasturtii. The sequence goes on along the minus strand of NW_022203378.1, from coordinate 1,107 downwards.
GTATTTGGGCGATGCATTCGACAAGATTCAATTTGCTTCAATGACGTTTCAGGAATTCACAGTACAATGGATGGCGTATGAGCAATTATTCACATTTGATGAGTATAAAACGATTGTTAAGAAAATTGCATCGAAAAGCGCCGACTCCGAAGATGAAAATCCACGAAATTTTTTTAAAGCAACTCCATCGACGGATGAAACTGTAACTTGTGATCGAGCAATATCACGAATATCCTCCGCATTACCATACTACATTAAAAATAAAGAAACAACGGAATTCTCGGTCAATAGATCACTTTTGCTAACAGGATTCGTGTGTGATAAAATAAAGAAATTTGTTAATTGGCAGTATTTTATAATGAAAGATAAAATATCGGCCAAAGTGACAATCGTTGAAATCCCAAAGCTGTCTGATCATGAAAGCATCCTCCATACTGATGATATAAGCTTTCAGCACAGTGAAGGCATCATAGTAAGATTGGTTAAACCGATACTCATTCGACCTGGATTCTTGTATGCGATTCATATTGAAATGTCACCACCTGAAAATGCTTGTACTGGTGTTCTGTTGAAATCTGAAGTGAAATTGGATTCGGAAACCATCGTACAATTTCATGACGATCCGACTAGAGAATATGACAAAAGTGTTGCAAGAGGTTTAATTTGCCAACTTGCTTTCAAACAAATTTAAATATTTTATTACTACTATAATAACCCTTGTAGATGATTATGTTTGCGTAGATTTCGTAAGTAATTTAACGAAAAAATAAAAAAATCATAAATTCATTTAAAATCATTCGAATTTTATTTGTTGAGCATATGAACTCCAATTCTTTCTTATTAAATAAATTGAAGATATTTGGCACGAAAGATGTAATTGTAATCTATTTTTTATGAAATGTAAACAGTCCATTTTCTTTGGAACAATAACAAAAAATAAATTTGAATGCGATCATTTTAGAACATTACTCACACACCCTCACACATTGATATTTATGTTTTTCGTTTTTCAAATAGTATTTCATTTCTCCTCCCTTCTGTCAAATGAGCCTAAATAAAAACACACACACAAGCAAGTGCTTGCATTCTGTCATAAATCCGTAGTGA
>NW_022203377.1:0-5338 GCF_009176525.2 Contarinia nasturtii | reverse complement strand
AGTAATATTAAACTTACAAATTACCCTTTACATTTACCAAATTTTTTTTCTCTGTGTATTGTTATGATTTTTGTACAAACGATGCCATTCTATTTGCATTTCCTTTGCAACAATCGAAATCCATCCCCGAGCTACAGAGTGCAGACCTTCTGAATGTATATGCCATTGCAATTGTAATGCATTTGCACTTTGGCCTCAAAATTTATTATTATTGTTCTCTGTTTCTAATTTTATCATGACATTTATAATGTTTTCATTGAGACACTCGCATTTGTGTGTGTATGTATGTGTGTGTGTGCACATCGAATCGGCTATACTGGATAAATGAAAACTTATGTTTGCCATTCTTGTTTGATGAATCACTTTACTTAACCGTATACACACGTTTCACAACTCATTTCACATTTATACACCATTGTTACATTTGTATTTTTCCAATGGAATTTCAATTAAAATAACAAACTGCGACAATTTCAATTTATTCAATATGACGAAAGTGTTTACACAATATTCAATGTTCCACTTCTCAATTTTTGAATATTTAGGAGAGCAGGAGAGCATCGACTACAACATTTTTACATTTCATTGGATTTATTTGAAAAATTAAAACGGCTCGGACGCATTAATACCCGGACGGACCACCGGGACAATGTGCAATGAAAGTATAAACTACAGTTTTATCGTTAACTTGAAATTTTCAATCAGCCTGAGACGGATGGCATATAATAGCCATGTCATATAATATGAGAAACAACAAAGTTCATACTAATGCTCCGGATTTCGATGTAGCTTGTCAAAAAAGCTTTTCGGGTTGTCCATTTGTATTACGCATAACTCTATCAAAATGAAACCTTTTCCCGAATTTCTTACGCCAATCTACAAAAAAGCATATTTTTCAAAAGTAAAGTCGCTATTTGTCGCTAGTCTCCTAGTTTTAAACAAAAAACAAACTTTGAAAAGAAATTTCCCCGAATGATTGCAATGTGTTTTCATTTCAAAAACAATCATAAAAGTTGAATGACGGTGACTTAACAGACGAGACTTTCTTTAATGTTTTACAATTTACCATAAATGTAATTATAAAAACAATGCAATAAATTAAAACATCACACTTCAGGCACGAGTTTTCGCATTGACATTTGTTTCACTGAAATTGTCATCTGATTAGCAAATATAGACAATATCATAATTATTTCTGTATATTATTTTATGTAAGACAATTTGTAATTATTTATTTTTATTTGTCTGCAGATTCATGACTCTTAATACTGAACGCATTCGAAATGTATTTATAAGCAGCATTGAGAGCCAATTTATTCAGTAACTGAATTTCAGTTAAATCTTAAACGAAAAGTGTTTAAAAAAGTTTCTTTTTTTAAATTGAATTTTCAAAATGTTTTTATTCTGTACCCTGATTGGAATTGCATTCTATTTATTTTACAAATGGGCAACTGCAAATCATGATTATTTTTTGAAACGTAAAATATTACACTTGAAACCAGTTTTTTTGGTGGGGAATACACTTTATTTATTCCTTATGCAAACAAATCCCGCAAAATGGTTGGAGTCGGTTTATTATCGTTTTCCAAATGAAAAGTGTGTAGAAATTATTTTTTTTTAATTCAATTTGATTTTCTGTTTCTTTTCTGATTTTCAACTTCTGTTCATTTTTTTTATCGAAATTGTATTATGTAAATTTAGAATTATCGGATTTTTCGACCAGTGTTCTCCAGTTTACATGTTGCGTGATTTGGATCTCATCTGTAAGATTTTGATCAAGGATGCCGATTATTTCAAAAATCATTGGGTCTCGTTTGCTCTCAAGAATGATACATTTTTGGGAAGAACTGTGATGGCTATGCAAAACAAGGAGTGGCAAGAGATGAGAGCATCAATTAGTCCCATTTTCACTGGCAGCAAATTGCGGCATATGTTCGATTTGGTGGTGGAATGTGCCGATGATATGATTGAACATTTCAAATTGAAATCAAAGCAAAACAATTCAGTTCAACTGAATATGAAGGAAATATTTTCACGTTACGGAAATGATGTGGCCACATCATGTGCATTTGGATTGAAAATAAATTCATTCAAAGGTCCCGACAATGAATTTTACATATTGGGAAACGATATGATGAATTTTACTAAAGTAAAATCTCTTCTACGTATATTATTAGTTCGAACTTTGCCAAATTTAATGCTTGCCATAGACATCGAATATTTTGGACGAAATTTGCGAAGATTTTTCAAAGCGATGGTTTTGAATATAATGGAAGAAAGAGAAAAGAAGAACATTTTTAGACCCGATATGATCAATACTTTGTTACAAATGCGAAATGGTACCATCAAACATTCGATTGACGAAAATTCGAATAAGAAACCGGCTGATATCTCCGCTGTGGGTGAAACAAATGTCGGTGAAAAACAAATGAAACGCTGGAATGATAATGATATCGTGGCACAGTGTGTGGAAATCTATTTGGCCAATTTCGAAGCAGTATCCAGCATCATGACATTCTTGGCATATGAATTGGCCGTTAATCCGGATATTCAGCAAAAGTTATATGAAGAGATTCGACAGACTAGTGACAACCTTGATGGTGCCCCATTGACCTATGACACAATAATAAAAATGAAGTATTTTGATCAAGTAGTGAGTGAATTGGTCCGTAAATGGCCAGCTGGAATTTTAACGAATCGCGTGTGCAACAAGGACTATGAATTGGAATTGGATGGTAGAAAAATTTCGATTGAACGAAACACTTGCTTTATAATTCCAATTTATTCAATTCATCATAATCCTGAGATATATCCAAATCCCGAAACATTCGACCCGGAACGATTCAACGATGAAAATAAGAAAAATATCAAACCAGGATCATATCTTCCTTTTGGAATTGGACCACGTGCTTGTATCGGTGTGTTTTCTGTTTATTTTCATTCAGTTTAATTTTAAAGTGTCCGTTTATTGTTTGAAAATGTTTCGTATGAATGCACACTTTTTTTCAGGAGAGATATTAATTAAAAGATATATTTTCAGGTTATCGGATGGCTGTGATGGATCTCAAGGTGGTGTTCTTCAAATTGCTACAACAATTTAATATTCAGCCGCATGAAAAGACGGAAATTCCTTTGAAAATTGGTAATTCCGTCGCTTTTTGGAACATTGCAAATGCAGTTAATTTGGAGTTGAAGCCAAGAGAGTAAAGAAATACTTTCTAACGTTTCACTTTTGCGCGTGAATTCACGTGCTCTTGAATTTTTTTTTTTTTTTTTTGAATAAATTTCAATAATATTTGAATTAATTTTAATGAGATTTTAATAATAAATAAAAAAGATTGTGATCAAGAAAAAGACAAGTTTTATTTGCGAATCTCTACTTTCTATTTAAATTACAACGTTTTATTCACTTCTTACTTTTTTAATACACTACAGAATTTTGTAAAAAATTCCAAGAAATTGTAATTCCGCAAAGCAGTGGCTCCGCAATCGATTTCTGACGTGAGTTGGAATTTCAATATTACGAAATTGCCAAAAAAAACTCAAAGTGAACAAAATCCGACAAGCTTAATAAGATATTGCAGTCGCGCACATTGAATTCACGATATCTCCAAAATTATATAATCTTGATTCATTTCAGCATCTGTAATTTTGTAAACATGGTAAATTTTACTTTGATTACTTTGAGTTTTGCCATATGTATTTTTTAGAGTATTAAATTATTTATTTGCTATCTTGCTTCAATTCACAGGTTTGATGTGCATTACATTCAATGAAACAAACATAAATATAAAGATATAGATATTATTATAGTATTTGTACATTTAATTGCTCATAAAGTCTCAGACATCGCTTTGTATTGTATGTATAAGTGACAGACAATATATTTGGATTTTGCCACCTGGATATTTCAGGTCATCTGGATGACGTTAGGCGATGATACGGAGTGGAAACAATAGAAGTGATTGTTATAGTTATGGTAGTATTTTTATACCTTAATCCAGATGAGCTGAAATATCCAGATGAAAAAATCCAAATATATTGTCTGATAAGTGATAAGTAATAATACTTTACATTCATTTCAAAATCAGTGATTGTAAATATGCTGCTGAGCAGAAAAATACTGCTGCGGTTCTTGAATTCAGGGTACTGAAAAACCCATACAATATTGCGTTTGTTTCGTTATGAATGTAGCATGCCTGTTTGTGGCGCAATATTTGTTTCTCTTTTGCGCATATGAAATAACTTGTTTTTAGACAAGTAAAGTGTATGTTTTCGCACGAAATCAATTTTTAAATTTAAATATTTACTAAAATCAGTTTCATGAGCACTAGATAAAAAGTGATTGCCTTTGGTCCACCTTATTAGTTTGATTATAACCTGCAATCGAAAGAATTGGAAACCGGCAAATTGGAGTGAGATTTAAAAAAACTACCAGAGAGTAGAAAACGCTGCCGCTATAGTAATACTATATTAACAGTGCATATGAATAGTTACTATTTGTACACATTTCAATTGTGTGATCACAACAATTTTTGCGAACTCCAAAGTGAACAATGCAACTCTTTGTATGTAGATTTTAAATACAAAGAGTCACATTGTTCACATTAGAGTTCGCGAAAATTGTCGTGATCACAGAATCGAAATGTGTACAAATAGTAGCTATTTATATGCACTGTTAATATAGTATTACTATAGCGGTAGTGTTTTCTACTCTCTGAAAATTACAGAAAATAAAGAAAATGTACAAAACATATCACAAAATTGTGGAAAGGTCGTAATTCACCTCCATTGTACAATCCAAAAATTTCACTGGCTCGAGTAGTATTACGAACTTGTTTGATTCTCGGACCGAAAGTTGCTCAGGTATTTGAATAAATTAATTGAAAAATTAATATTTTAATATAATATCCAATTAAATCACAGCGGACGGCAGTTCGCGCGAGTGACGAAACCACATTAGTGTGTTGAAAAGTCGAACTCGCTATATATACACGTAATATACGAAATCCAGATCTAGAAGGCCGTTGGCCCCGGTTGATGTATGGTTGGAAAGCCCTTATGCTATAGATCAAGAAAAAGTATAAAAGTTTGAAAATCGGTCCGCCTGTCTTCAAAATATGGTCCTTTCAAGAAAAGGGTTAAAATTCAGTTTCATGACTAAAGATGGCACTAAATGAGGTCATTGCCCCTAAAACATCGATATTCTTATTCTAGAGCTCAATACCTTTCCAACGATACCTCGAACGTCGAAATCGGTTAATCCGTTCAAAAAATTTATTATTTTAAATATTTCATATGAATTTCTATGAAAAATCAAAATGTCTGTGTGTCCGCG
>NW_022203376.1:0-3086 GCF_009176525.2 Contarinia nasturtii | reverse complement strand
TCCCGAAAAAAAGAAATATGATTATCGAAGTTTGTAATTTTATTGCGAATTGAAACCACCTCTGTAGCTTGTAAAGGTGCAACTTGTTGCTTAACAATAGTGGCAATTTTTTTTGTATTAATCCATTGGTCAGGCAGCTCTTGAAGCAAAACATTAACCTCCTCGGGAATATCCATGTCATAGAACTTTAACAAATTGATTATTTCTTGCATTGGCTCAAACATGTCATCTGTTGTTATAGCACGTTCTTTCACATTCAGTAAATATGCCATTATGTTGACCAAACCATTGTAATCTCCTTCTTTAACTTGTTGAAGTAGTTTTTCATCAGCTAAATAAAAAAAAAAAAATAAATGGGAAAAAAAATTTTTGATGAAAAAAAACGTTGCTTACAAAAAATTATGACTAAACCATCTTTGGAAACTTGGGAACACTTTGGATCAGATTGTATCCACCTGCACCACAAGATTAACTTCAAGCTCATTACATCTTGCTTCATGATATTATAGAGTAAATTGAATTTATTGTAGCCGAAATATGAAAAAAATGAAAAACGAATGCGGCGAGGGTAATAACCTTGGTTTTGAGATCTTCTGATCACGAATCATGCGTTTTTTTGCAAAAAAATGAGATGTCAACTTTTTAGAAAACGGGTATTAGAAATTGTTTTTTTTTTTTTCAAATTTTTATTCAGGGTATAAGATAGACTATACTAATGCGTGTGATTTTTTATGCTTGAAGTATCAGAACAGTTGGGTTCTATAACACATAACAACAACGAATTTAATTATAACATTTATCAACATTTCATGGTCAACCGCTGTGTTCGAAAGCCTACTCTGAGAAAATACAGTTGGGAAAATTCAAAGTTATTAGACCAAAATGCCAGTTTAAGATGGATATATTTTCTCCCGAATGCCATGCTTGCATTTAAATCTAAGGAAATGTCATGACATATGCAAAAAGTGGAAACGTAGTCAACTATGTTCATTCGATCAACAACGGCCAGTATACATTTGAACGGATCGGCACACACAAGGATCCGGGAGTAATTTTCGATACAAAGCTGACGTTTATCAATCACATCGATTCAATTGTAGCCAGTGCACACGCAGCAATGGGTTTTATCATTGTGCACTAGTATATAGTAGATCAAAATTAGAATATGCGAGTGTTGTATGGCAACCATACCACTGTATCACAGCGGACGGCAGTTCGCGCGAGTGACGAACCACCTTAGTGTGTTGAAAAGTCGACTTGCTATATATACACGTAATTTCAAAATTCTAACCTCGAAGGCCTTTAGCCGCGATTGGTGTATGGTTGGAAAGCCATTGAGCCATAGATCAAGAAAAAATATAAAAGTTCGAAAATCGGTCCACCTGTCTTCAAAATATGGTCCTTTCAAGAAAAGGATCAACATTCAGTTTTATGGCCATAGATGTCACTAAATGAGGTCGTCGACCCCTGAAACATCGATATTAGAATTCTAGAGCTCAATACCTTTACAACGACCCCCTAACCGTCAAAATCGATCAATCTTTTCGAAAAATTCCGCATTTTGAAAATTTCATATGATTTTCCTATAAAAAATATTTGGTATATCTGTCTGTGCGCAATTTTGCGTAGTTGTTTTTGATCTTTTTGAAACTTTCTGTGATTAAAGTACACAAAAAACTAAGACTTTTTTGTTCCGGCACTTTTCGATATGGCCGCCATGTTGGCCATGGCCGGCCTCTAAAAGTCACTTTTCGACTTTTTTCCCTATGGTCACCGAAGCGCCATGACTTGACACCCCCCAGACATATGCATATCATTGGAAAGGTCTTGAAGTGAGCTATCGAATAAAGCCATTTGCGGTCCAAAAATTTCAATTTGGAGTGGCCAAATTGGCCAAAAACCAAAAAGTTACCGTTTGGCCGGACACATAATGGTCATTAGCTCGAAAACTAGCCCTTCATGGTCACCTAAAAATTTCACCCATTTTTAGGCCCAAGTCTAAGATATAAAATGCCGCATAGCTTATATCCCTAAAAATTCTTGTCTACACGATATGGCCTTTGATAGTGCGAATATGGCCAAAAATGACCAAAAATGACAAAAAAATTTACTTTTAACATTTGAAGTATTTTATGGGCCAAAATGTACTCCAATGACTCTGTAGATATGCTCTGTGACTAGCCAAACAAAATTGAATAAAATATCGACCATTTTGGATGGCTTTTCACCAAAAATCGTCCAAATGTACCAAAATTCGAATTTTCACAAAAATGTCTGAATGTATGAAATATGAAATCTTAACCACAAATAACTACATGTTTGATAGTTTCCTCGCATAAGATCGATAAAATACCGAATTTTATGTCCCCTCCCACCGGGCCAGAAGGTCAAAGCACGACGACAATGACAGCTGGGTAACGCAGCAGCTTCATTATGGTTGTCACTGTTTATGTTTGGTGACACAAATTTGTACCGTTTTTGATTTAGGCGATCGAAATTTGTGCCATTTTGTAGTTTTGCTGGCAACCGCACCATGGCGCTACGGTCAACGTTGCTTATCATCGTCGTGCGTTGCAGAAGGTGAATTATCGTCGGGAGAGGTGCATGCGGTTAGTCACAAATGAAATTAAAAGAAATGTACAAAACTGTTAGTATAAATGGCAAACTATGCAAAAGGTCATACAAAAATGGCCATTATTTCATGCGGTCGCTGTGGGACCTAGACTTGACATAACCAGGACAAATGCATATTCGTTCGAAAGGTCTTAAAGTAAGCTCTCAAGTGGTGTCAATCGCGACATAAAAATTTCATGTGGGGGTGGCCAAATTGGCAAAAAACCAAAAATTGACCGTTGACCGCACACATAACGGGCATTTTTTCGAAAAAAGACTGCATATTTTCTCTTGAAAATTTCATCAATTTAAGCCTCAAGTCAAAGATAAAACAATATGCATACCACATACCGCTGAAAAATACCTCTGTTCCTCATTATGAACCATAATTTGTATAAATTTGGTCCAAAAATAACCTAAAAATCCATATTTTCATTGTATTTGAAAAATATTCAAATTCATGTGTCTTGAAT